>NC_138127.1:23255967-23418113 GCF_964188305.1 Podarcis bocagei | reverse complement strand
TGTTTTCTTTTGACTTTCCTTACTGCTTCCTTCTCATCTTACATTGGCTCAAATTTCCGACACATACCGTTATCTCTGAACTTCTTTATTTTAGAAAGGCACAAGTGGTCCCCCTTCAAATATAAATTAAAGGTCAGTTTAAAAAAATAAAAAAATCTTGCTTGGGTGTGAAACCCCTGTGCATACTTTCTCAGGGACAAGTTTCATTGTGTCTAATAGGACTTCATAGAAATGTGTTCTATGCATTGGAGCCTTGTTTCTCTCTTCCCCACACCCCAATTCCCTGAAAACTTGTGGGGTTTTTTAAAGATAGAATAAATACTGGGATCCAAATATTTACTTTTGTGCCCCCAACAGCTTGGGCACACTCGCTGGGATTTTTATTACTTTCCTCCTTTAAATAGCAGACCCTCATGTCATGACACAAATTGCTTGTGACACACCCGTTTCAGATGGGTATTGCCACGCATTTAAAGAACGTTGATACAAGAGTGCTGGGCTTCCGGTTCCGGTCGCGGACGGCGAGGGAAGCGCGGAAAGCTTCGCTAAGGGCTTTCCGAGTATCTCGGTGTGTAGGGGTGTCGCAAAGGCACTGCGCCCCCTAAAAAAAAAAAAAAGCGAAAGCCCAGGGGGGGAACCCCTGGGGGAAGGTTTCCCGGCAGCGCAGGAGCGGCGTTTCCATCTCCGTGGGTCCCTCTCTGTGTGGAGGAGAGACAGGGCGGAGCCGCAGGCGCACAATCGGGAGAACGCCACCTCCGAGATACGATGCCTCAAGCTTCCACCGAATAAGGCGACGGACTACCAAAGGCTTAAAAACGGATTCCCCATCATGACTGGACTCGGGGTAGCGCCGAAGATAGTGATTACAGATGGGTGAGTCCGAGTAGCAGTTGTTTTAGTGTATGGTCCCACCCGACGGAGAGCGAAAATGGCGCAGGTTTAAGAAATCACGGCTAGTAAGAAAGCGGAGTAGTGCACAACGGCCGAGCTGTGAATGCTCAGAAGGAGGAGGTCTTCCTGGTTTCTCTTTTTACAAGACTAAACGAGTTATTTGAGCCTTTATTTACAGAACTACTTGAGCCTCCATTTATAGAAATTTAAAGACTGTTTGCCTGAGTTAAATGCACATTGGTTGGAACCTTGTTGCAGTCCGATATTGATTTACATTTGGATTTTTATTTGGAACTCTGACTAAGTTCTTTCGGTGACTCTTCATTGGCAATTTAACAAGTCCACACAGGAGGGAAGTTTTATTGTAAAGACCCATAAGAGGATTGGAGGACTGGAGGAGTACAGAGAGGACTGGAGGAGTATAGAGAGAGGAGAGGAAGAGACTAAAGGTACTGTGATTGCCCCTTGAGGATAACCACTGCTGAGAGTTTATATAGACTTCTGACTAAGGACTTTTGTATAGACTTCTGACAAAGGACGCTTCCCTCACTTGTTAAGGACACATGAGATCTTTGGAACTTATGTAAGACTCCTATGTGAACGGTGGGACTGACGGCAAAGATAAATAATTATTGGATGTACTTATGCACAGTATTTTTTAGTGATCTAAATTGACAGTAATTTTTGGTTACCTGGATATCTTTGTATATCTCCCCACCCAGCTATCGTCACCCCCCCTCCCCCCGCCCCTCCCCTCCCCAGCCAAATTAGTGGTAATCTTGATTTCTTTATAGTTATAGGTGTTCTTCTGTCCCTTCTGTCTGTCTCCTTTACCTAACCTGTAAAACATACAGAGCCATTTTGGTGTACCTCCTCCCTCCTATTCCCTGCCCCTCCCTGTTCACTTTTGAGTAACCTCTTAGTAATTGGGAATACTGGTAATTTGACGTTCTGTTAAGTTTCCAACTGTGAAATACGACCGGAATTATGAACAATGTGGTAAAGACTTCCCTGTAACCTTGAAAAGAAGACGGAACAGGTCATAACACAAGTATAATTGGAATCCCCCCTATAGGATAGCGGCTGGTATAGAAGTGGCCAACCGTAGTAGTTTTTTCTTCTCCTTTGATTGCACCTTTTTTTTTTTTGGTGTAATTATATGGACTACTGGGGTAAATTGTATGAAGTGGATCAAGGAGAGTGTGAGCCCTTAAAGGGAGAGAATTACCCCTGAAGAGCTTAACAAATAATTAGGATTAAAATGTTGGGGAAGAATGGGAAAAGGGGAGGGGGGACTCCAGGTGAAAGGAAAGTTTCTAGGCAAGAAGAAATCAAAGATCTGGATTTTTTGTGGTTAAAAATCAAGGAGGAACTTAAGCAGAACGAAAATCATATAGAAAATAAACTAGAGGAAATGCAAGAGAGGATAGATAAAAGAATAGAGGGAGCCATAGGAGAGCTTGGGAAGAAAGTCCAAGAGCTAACAGTTAAAGCGAAAACATTTGAGGAAACTAACAAAAGAATTCAAAAAGATGTGAGAGAACAGAAGAGGGAGACAGAGAAAATGAAGGAGGAGATGCGAGAGTTTAATAAATCACAGGAACAGATCTGGGACAGTATAGCGATGAATGAAATGCGACAAAGACAAATGCATTTAAAATTTAGAGGTATAGAAGAAGAAGTGAGAGAGAATATTAAAGAAAAAATAACCAAGGAACTAGCAACCTGGCTAGAAGTCAAAGAAGAGGAGATCGCATATACGATTGAAAACGCCTTTAGAATTAAAATGAGAACATACCAGAACAAACCTAAGAAACCCATCGGGGATTGTCTAGTAATTTTTAACTCAATGGGAATGAGAAACCTGATACTTAAAACAAGTTATCATAAAAAATTAGTAATAGGCGGTAGACCAATAATTGTCCTGAAAGAGATTCCGGTCAGATTATTACGCAAGAGGGAAGGATATAGACATATATTAGGTGTCTTAAGAAGGAACAATATTCAATTCAGATGGGAATTCCCTGAGGGAATCGCTTTCTTTTTTAAAGATAAGAGATTTAAACTGACTAATTCCTTGGAAGTAGAAAAGTTCCTGAGAAGATATGAGAAGGAGCTCAGTAGGAAGGAGGATGGATTAACAGATAGAGGGGATGCCGGGGGGGGGAGGGAGGGGGGAGGGCGAGGCTGAGAAGAGGGGAGGGGGAGGGTGAGGGAAGGGAGGAAGAGGGGGAAGACGTAGCGGAAGAGGAGGAAATAGAGGAAGAGGAAGAAACAAGGAATTGAAATTAGTCATAAACGTGACGCTCTACCCAAACTATGTCTTTAACCTTTTTAACTTGGAATGTTAACGGTCTAAATAAGAAATCAAAAAGAAATAAAGTAGAGAAAGTTTTGAGAAACAAAAAATGCGACGTGATCTGCTGCCAAGAAACCCATGTGGCCAAAAAACACAAACATATATTGATTAATAAAAAGCTGGGAATGGAGTTTATAAACTCAGGGGTGAATAAAAAGAGAGGGTTGGTCATTTATGCTAAAGAGAAACTGGAACCCAAAATAATATGTAAAGATGAGGAGGGGAGGATTTTAGGGATCCAAATCACCCACCAAGGGGAAAGGTTTAATGTGGTGTCGGTTTACGCCCCTAATTCAAACAAATCTGAGTTCTTCAAAAAGTTAGAACAAACACTACTAGAATTAGAAAACTATAAACTAATTTTATTAGGTGACCTGAATGGAGTCCCTGAACCCGAAATAGATAGAAGCGAAAAAAGAAGGAAAGGGAAACAGGGGAAACTCCCCAAAACCTTCGAGGACCTTCAAGAAAATTTAGACCTATTTGATGTTTGGAGACATAAAAACCCAACAGGGAAACAGTTCACACATCTCTCCGGAGTACATCAGAGCTGGGGTAGAATAGACCAGATCTGGGTCTCCAGAGACCTCTTGTTAAGAGCAGGGAGATGTATAATAGAGCCCAGAACATTATCGGACCATAGCTCAATCCTTTTGGAAATAAAGAGTATCCCATCAGGTACATACCGATGGAGAATGAACGATTACCTAATGGAACAGGATGAGATTATTGGTAGGGCAAAGAACATCTTGAAGGAATACTTTGACCATAACCTGAATAAAGGAACTAAGATTAATGTGGTCTGGGATGCCAGCAAAGCAGTCCTCAGGGGTTTTCTGATTCAACAGAACAAATATAGGAAAATCTTGAGAGAGGCTAAGAAGGAAGAGCTAATCAAACAATTAAAAGAAGTAGAGGATAAATTAATAATAAAACCTGGCGATGAGAGCCTCAAGCAAATTTGTAAACTATTACAAACTCAATACTCATCACTGCTGAATCAGGAAATAGAGTGGGGAATAAAATCGATGAAACAAAGGTATTTTGAATCAGCAAATAAAACTGGTAAGTTGCTAGCTTGGCAATTGAGGAAGAAAAAAAAACAAAAGGTGATTAACAAAATTAAATTTGAAGACCAATTAATAGAGGACCCCAGTGAGATCAAGGGGAAGTTCCTCCAATACTACGAAAACCTGTACAAGAAGAAAGAGGATGAGGATACAGATGAGATAGGAAGGTATCTGGAGAGGAACGAAGGGGTGCAGCTATCAGACGAAGAAAAGACAATCCTAAATGAGCCGGTAACAATAGATGAGGTTAGGGATGCAATTAAGAAAATGAAACCCGGGAAGACCCCCGGCCCAGATGGCCTCTCGCAAAAATATTACAGAACTTTAGAGGAACACCTAATTCCGGTACTCCGTGACGTAATTAACAATATCCTCCTAGGAGGGGAAATACCCGACTCGTGGGGTGAGGCGTATATTACATTAATACCCAAAGCAGACTCAGATACACTTAATATAAAAAACTATAGACCAATTTCTTTGCTCAACATAGATTATAAGATTTTCGCAGGAATTATGGCACATAGATTAAAGAAATACCTTAATAGAGCGATACATAAAGACCAAGCCGGATTCCTGCCCGGTAGACAAACAAAAGATAATGTAAGACATGTGGTCAATATAATCGAATACTTGGACCTTAAAATTGATATTCCGGCCGCCTTAATCTTCATAGACGCCGAAAAGGCCTTCGATAATGTATCTTGGCAATTTCTCATTAAATGTATGGAAAGGGTAGGAATAAGAGGGCCATTCCTAGAAGGCATCAGAGCGATCTACTCAAATCAAAGGGCGAAACTTATTATCAATAGTAATTTAACAGAATCATTCACGATTACAAAGGGCACAAGACAGGGTTGCCCATTATCACCTTTGTTATTTATTATGGTCCTGGAAGTCATACTGAATAAGATTAGAGGAACATCAGAAATAAGAGGGATTAAGGTAGGCAAAAAAGAATATAAAGTCAAAGCGTACGCTGATGACCTAGTAATATCAATAGAAGAACCGCTAGAAACAATAAATACAGTTATGGGCTTAATGGAGGAATTTGGGGAGCTATCGGGGTTTAGATTAAACAAAACAAAAACAAAAATGTTGGTAAAGAACCTAGATGAACAATTAAAGAACAAAATTGAGGTGGAATCTGGGATAAAAATAGCAAAAAAGGTTAAATATTTGGGTATTTGGGTCTCAACCAAAAATATAAATTTGGTGGAGGATAATTACAGCAGAATTTGGAAAGAATGTAAAAGAGACCTTGATAGTTGGAGCAGATTACACCTGTCGTGGGAGGGGAGAATGGCGGCCATTAAGATGAACATTCTCCCAAAAATGGTATTCCTATTTCAAAACATCCCAGTAATCAGGGGCACGACAATGTTTAAGGACTGGCAGAGGACCCTCTCTAGGTTCATCTGGCAGGGCAAAAGGGCCAGAATTAAATATAAGCTGCTTACTGATAAAAGAGATAGAGGTGGGTTTGCGGTCCCGAATCTACAACTATATTATGAGGCCGCGTGTCTGTGCTGGGTTAAGGAATGGATAGTTTTGGACAACACCGACCTGTTGGATTTAGAGGGTTTCAATGCTAGGTTTGGATGGCATGCCTACCTGTGGCAAGATAAGGGGAGAGTGCATAAAAGTTTTTCAAATCACATCATAAGAGGGGCACTGCTAGAGGTGTGGAATAGATGTAAGAATTTGGTTGAAAATGAAACTCCACTGTGGCTGTCACCCGTCGACATTCTAGAAATCAAAAAACTAAATATGGAAGGTAAAAGGTGGACATATGCCGACCTTTTGATAAGATCTGAGAGAGGATGGGAAATTAGACCTTATGATGAGCTAAAAGACAAACTATCGGGGTGGATGCATTTCCACCAAATTAATTCGTTATGGAACACACACAAAAAAGCCGGCATGCGTAAGAATAAGTCTAAATTCCAACTGGAAATAATAGAAGGGAAATCCAAACTCCTATCTAAAATGTACAACCAACTACTAGATTGGGATACCAAGGATGAGGAAATAAAAGAGGTCATGATTAAATGGGCTATAGACCTAGGACACCCTTTAGACTATGAAAAATGGAAAAAACTATGGAATAAAGATATGAAATTTTCAGCTTGTGTTGGCATCCGAGAAAACATGGAAAAGATGATGTACCGCTGGTACATCACCCCAACAAAATTAGCTAAAATGTATAAATCTGGAGACAATGCCTGCTGGAAATGCAAAAAGAAAGAAGGAGATTTCTTCCATATGTGGTGGTCCTGCGACGAGGTAAAGAAGTTCTGGGGCGCGGTTTATGATGAATTAAAAAAGATCCTAAAGTACACCTTCCCAAAAATACCCGAGGCGTTCCTTCTGGGAATGGTGGGGAACGAGATCAATAAAGATGACCAAACTCTATTCCAGTATGCGACAGCCGCCGCTAGGATACTTCTAGCGCAGAATTGGAAAAAACTCAACATCCCAACAATTAAGGACTGGCAAAATAAGTTAACTGAATATATCGATTTGGCAATAATGACTCAGAGGATTAGGCAACAGAAAAATACTAAATTTATTAACGATTGGAACAAATTTTTTTCGTACATGGAGAAGATATCAGGAAATGTTAAAATAACAGTTGGTATAATATAAAAACCGTGAGGTAGAGCATACGGATTAACAAAGATACTGCTGCATATAGTGTTGAGATAAAGGTCACGTCGTGGTGGTGGGAAGTTAGGTAATATAAAAGATTGTATATTGATTTTTGTATTTTCTTTTTTGCTTTGTTTTTGTCAATAATGGCATATGTGTTTTTAAATGTTGGACTATAATAAAAACTTTTTTAAAATTTAAAAAAAAAAAAAAAAAAAAAAGAACGTTGATACAAGATTTACCAAGCCCATTTGAGTACACAGTATTAGTTGCATGGATTTTATTCAAAGGCAAAATTCACAAGAAATCTATTTCCTTACCCACTTGCATCTTATAGAACAGTATTTTCCCTCCCAAAGATAGTGGCTTTAATCTGCCAAAGGCCATGTCAACAAATAGGGCCGGTGGTGTGATATTTTTATTTTGACTTTTAAACATCAGATTCAGTATTTCCCTTATGTTGTCCACAATATATGTATCTGGAAGAAGTCTTGCTTGATCTACCCCAATGCACTGAGCTATTCTACTAGTTAAAGAAGTTAACAATAATATTGGCTGGTAGGATTTTAATTGAATGGCATCTTTATCGTCTTTTACAAATGCAATTATGCAAGCCATTTTTATAAATCAGAAAGTTTTCCTCCTTTCAAAACTGAATTTTATCTGTTTCTCAATTTTAAAAAAAATCAATCAGGGCGATAGCAAATTACATTCCCAAGGTGCTCCATTCTTAATGTTTTTAATAACTTTTGTGTAACTTCTCCAAAAGTACTGGCTTCTTCCAGTCTATGCCCTTGTGATAATTTGGTTGTCATTATTTATTTTAGATAACAAAGAAGACTCTCTTTAGATGGGATTATTGTTGTTCTTTTTTATCTTATTCGGAAAAGAATTTTGTAATGGCTCCTGGACATATCAATTATGAGTATTTATCTCCCCTAGGACTTAAAATGTAATTATGTTTTTGTTGCTTTTTCAGATATCTTCATACCATCACACTATGAGAGTTATTATTTCCCTTGCTTAATATGCAGTTGAGCTTGATTTATGTTTCCAACTAAGGGAGCAATCCTAAACTCACAGGGAGGGTACCTAAGGAGCCACAGGATGTTGCAGAACAGCCGGCCCATAGTTGGAGAGGGACGCCCATGGTCAGAGAAGGAAGTCCAGCCTTCCTCCATTGCAACAACAAGCATGGGTGCAGATGTGCATCGTTTGGCGGCAAGCATTTGCTGGATTGGCGGTTGGGCATTGGGGCAATCCTTTGTTTTGGATGGAGGGGAGGTTGTAGTCTCTGCCTGCCCCTCCAAAGGCTGGGTATCCTGTTAAAGGGATTTGGAGGGAATGGCCATGTCCACATGCCCTGGTGGGGCAAGGGCCAAAGGCACTCCCCGAGACTTTGGTCCCTGTGGGGGTCACCTTATTAGATGTAAGTCTTAGGAACCCACACCTGGATTGACCATGGGGCAAATTTTGATTGCCCCATGCCCAAGCCAAACCTCTTTCATCTGTATTCAATAAAGTTGTGGCCTCTTTTGACCCAAACCCAGTCTCTTTGGTATCTCATTATATGGGTCAGGGATGGGAAGCCCGATGCCTGGTCCTGCAAGCAGTTTATAAGAAATGGGTGGCAGGCATTCCAAATAAGAGCACATCTCTAAAAAAAATTATAAGCTATCATTACAGTGGTGGACAAGCAGGGGTTGCATCGCTTCTAACTTGGCCCTTAAATTTCGACACTGCCACTTGAGAATGGAAAATCTCAGCGACTGTATGGGTCGGGACCCACAGAGGCCTTCCTTAGAATCCAGTGTACCCCTCTCCCACTGTTGAAATAAGCATTCAAGTGTGCTTGGCTGGGGAGCACACAACATGTTCTCTGGTTTGAAAATGTGCCCAGGGGCATAAAAAGTTTGGCAAGGCCTTATATGATGAATCTCCCACCTACATCCTGATATAGGCAGAATCTCACCCATGCAATGCTTTCCCTCATCCACTACCTTGGAATTCTTGGTGCATTCCCATGCATTTGTTTGATAGATTAATGCACTGGCTAAATCAGCTTATTAAAACATTTTTATACAAAGTACAGTTTGGGGATTTCCTAATGCAGGAATGGTTTGCGGAATCACTTCAACGATACAGGGTTGTTGTTTTTTATCCCTCCCCACTGCAATATTTCCCCGAACACTGCCAGACACAAAGGCACACTTCCAGTTTCAATTTAAAATCCTTGAGCATCACCAAGGTTGTTTGAAAGAAACAACGTTCTGGTTAAGTAGCAGGTGTGTGCTGACTATATTCGAATCATCTCTAAGCTGCAGTCGTAAGCAAATGAACACCACAGGGTGCATATTAGTGAGCAGAATGACAGGTGGACGAAGTAGCAGTGAAAGGGGGAATAAAGACTGCAATTCCATGAACAGTTGCCAAGAACCAAGTTCCACTAAACAATGTGGGAAGTACTTCAGAGGGAAGAGGGTTGGGTTGCATGTATAATTACTCCTACCATCCAGTTTGGCAAGTTAGTGTTAAGCCTGGTTCCTTGAACCATAGAGCTGGAAGGGTCCTAGAGAGGCCACCTAATTCAACCCAGCAGCCTTGCTGAGTGCAGGAATTCCAGGGCTAGAGCAACCCACCCATAGAGCTCCAGGCAACCTCTGCTTCAAGACTTCCAGAGAGGGCAATTCCAGAGAGGGCGGATTTAGGGCAGTGAGAGAGGTGAGGTTGCACTAGGTGGGTGCGCAAATGAGGAGGGTGCCTGTGATGATATGTGGCTAGGACTATCATGAAGGGGCACTGTACTTCTGAAATTGCTACACTACTGGAGCAAAACACACTTAAATTAGTGAACTGAAGTTAGTTCATGTCCATTAATTTCAGTGGGTCTTCTCCGAGTACAACTTAGTTGGATACAACCCATGGTTACTTCAATAGTTTTTAGTCCTGACAAGAACTGTGCAGCCCTGCAACTGGAATGCTATTCAGCTCATATGTACAAGTTTTCCTCTCTTTCCCCCCCAGAAAATGCTGAACAAAAGTTAGGATGGTTTCACACCATTCTGTGGAGAGAATACTAAAAGCCTGCTCACTTTTTTTTTTTTTTTTGTAATACAGATCATCTGATAGATAGACTTGTATTTCCTTTAAAATCTATTTTAAATATCTCACAAAGTAGTCATGTCTTCTGGAAACCACTTATGAGTCAGAAAACGCAAATCTTTGCACATGGAGAACAATAACAGAGAAGTACTGTAATTGCTGCAGGAGAACAGCCAGTAGCCGAGCAAGCTTTAAGCTAATGGGAAACACCTCATTATAGTCATTTTTGAGAAATCCCAACATGGCCCACATCACAGCTGCCTACACTCCATTCCCATGAGGATCCTATAAAACACGGCGCATCAGGAGATGCCCTCATTGTGCCATGCGCTTGTTGGCTAAACAGGGATGGTTTTGTTGCTTAGCTCTGGCATTATCTAGCATCATCCAGCTCTGCTCTCATTATGTGTACAATTTACTAATTCTGCAGCTTCTCTTAGTCAGGCTAGTCATTTGACAAACAGTTCTGTTCACACTAATGCAATTCTTTTCTGTAAGTGTACAAGCGAACAGGCGATTTTTAAAAAAATGCATTTTCCCCTTATATTCCACGCTTTGTTTTACCCAGTAAACAATTCATATTTCAAAGAACTTCCCAGATTATGCTTCCATTGAGGGTTCTTTCAAACAGCCAGTTTATTGAGCATTCATCCAGACTTGTTTGCACCAAGTTTGCACAGAGGTTAGACTACAGCCAGTCTGTTTATTGAGCATTCTGCATTCTTCCTGCGTTTGCTGACAGGGTGTTTGTACATCTTCCAATTAATCATCAGTTTGTTCCACACTTTTCAAGGCGATTCCCCATCACCAGGAGCCGCCCATCCTATTTTGCCACCTGAGGCAAAACAGGAAGGTGCCACCACTGCACCCTTCTGAAGCCTCGCTTATCCCAAGGTTGTGTGGTGGCTTCCAGAGAGATCTCACAGGAAGCCACTGCAGCTGTGTAACCCCAGTGGTAGCAGGGGTGGGTGGGGCACCACCCCACAGGAATTCACCACCCAAGGCAGCTGCTTCTGCCTGCCTAATGAGTGGGTCGGCCCATCACTTTCCTAGCTGCAAAAGTGCACTTTTTTCAAAAGTGGAATTATTTTTTGCAGAGCAGTTTAATCCACTTTAACTGTGTAAATTTTAATTTCCCAGTAGGCATTTCAATCCCTCTGGGCAGTCTGGAAGCTCCCAGAGATTACATATCTACAGGTGAAACTCGAAAAAATTAGAATATCGTGGAAAGGTTCATTTATTTCAGTAATTCAACTTACTAATGAAACTAATATATGAGATAGACTCATCACATGCAAAGCGAGCTATGTCAAGCCTTTATTTGTTATAATTGTGATGATTATGGCATACAGCTGATGAACATTTGGACACAAGGCTTTGGGCAGCTGTTGCAGCTGGGAGGCAAACTTGAAGGGGAGCATGCTTGATTATCCTTCAACTTGGAGTCTAAAGAGGGGACGGAATTGGGCTTGGAGGACATTCACCCTGTCCAAGCTCCATCCACTACCACCATCAGGGAAGAGACTCTCCTTCGCATTTGAACAGATTACAGATGTGCATGGATTGGCCTTGCAGGATATTCTTCCTCCGAAGCCAATTACACCATCTCCCCACCCCCAAACACCTTCACTGGTGAAATTTAGTGCTACACACACAGTCACATTTTGTTCTACACAGCTCCATTTGTCCCTTGGCCGCCGCAACTCATTTTATGCCTTGCTTTTCCGATTTTACTTATGTATGCCTGTGCTATACTAATTAACTGGAGACTTCACCTTCCTTCCATTTCTGATAGAGTTCCCTTTTGGTTTTTGAGATCAGTGCAAAGATTTCTTTGAAGCCGTGCCAGAGCTCTGCAATGGGGCTTCCCATTTTCTTTTGTATGGGAATGGTTTATAATTATGCTTCTAGCAACTGGTAGCCCTCTTGAACTCTTTTTTTTGTTTCAGTTCCTCTCTCTCTGCTAATTATAACTGTAGATTATTGTAGTCCACTATTCTAAAAATCTGTTTTTTTATTTTTAAAAAATGCTGCTCTTTCCTTCTTCCAGAAGCATGGAGGCTTATCATTTCGTAATCTCTTTTCCCTCAAGATGCCTCCACCTCCACTTGTTCCATCTGTTCATCCATATTAGAACAATGTCTAAAATAGGAAAAAACCTCAGTTGAAGCATAAAATTACATGCATAAAATGACCTCAGTACATGTCAAGAAGTGCCATGGACTTCTTCCAGCAATCACCAAGATAGTTTTATGTCCCCTCCCCCAATTATTATCAATTTGCAGGACTTTGATTTTTCAGATATCTCTGGATAGCAGCTTTCCAGATGTTGTTGAGACTTCAACAGCTTTAGCCACCGTGGTCAATGATTCTGGGGGTTGGAGTCCAACAACATCTGGAGTGCCACAGGTTCCTCGTCCCCGAGTTATCCTTTCAAATAATGCCTTCTCTACAAAGCTCTGTTGCAGTGATCCAGTATAATGGAAACAAATTGCTATGCTCCTTCTGCCATAAGCACCTGCTCTTCACCAAATACACATGTGAGAAACATCTTCCTTCCCTCTCACAAACTAAGTCCCTTCTCCCTTTCCTATAGCTATAGTTCACCATGATGCCTAAACAGGCAAGCTATCTGCACTAACCTGCAAACATTGTTTGAAGCTATGGCTTGAAGTGAGTTTGCCATTCAGGATTTGGAGGTTACTGGTAACTTTAGTTGTGTGATTCAGGCAACTATGGTTGGAACAACTCAGAAATTGATAAAATAGTCTGCATGTTGTGAGAGGGAGGAGGAAAGTGCACCATAGTTTAAAGCAGTAGCCTTCAACATTTTTAGACCCAGGATTCCTCTTTAACCCAGGCATGCATTTGGTGAGTCATTTATTTTGCTTTTTTTAAAACCATGTATCTGTTTGGTGAACACGCTGATGTTGTGACTCATCTTAGATCAGGCTGTGATCCACTAGTGGTTCATCAGCTGAAGACCAATGGTTTAGAGCAGTGTTTCCCAAAGCATGATGAAAGAGTTTCAATGGGTATTCGGGAGAATTTTTTATAATACTTTATTGCATCTTTTTTAGCTGTAGAAAACAATTCAAAGATAAAAATAGCATTATTAAAACTACTCCCCAAATTATCTTCACATGATAAGAGGTACATACCATTTTCCATTATTAGTAACAATTCCTTTTAGAATGTCTCCCCCTGCCAGGGCCAAGGAATGCTTCCGGAGAGCTCGTAGGTGCAAAAAGACTAAAATGGTCATTGAGACTAAGTGGCAACATCCAAAAGACCCTAGTCTCTGAATATCTGATGTGTCTGTGCAAATCCTTTGAAAGCAACTCGTCCAACCAGGTGGAGATTTAACAACAAATAAAAGCATTAAACCCTACTTGATTAACACCAAAGAACCCCCCCCCCCAAAAAAATAAATCTCTGGTAGAACAGCGACACTGGTTTGACGCTGAGTACAGGAATGCAAAGAAAAGGCTGGCAGGGTCCATTAGAGTATTCTGAATGAACCCTGGTGCTCCAGCTCTTGGGACCCTCAGTAGAGAGAGGACAGCATATAAGAACATGCTAAAAATCCTCCGCCACCAAAAAAAAAAAAGACTTTGAAAGACAGCCGTGGCAAGACTTGGCTAAAGAGGCAGCTGACCAAAGGAAGGGGTACACCAGTAAGACTAAACTCTCAATTAATCATAAAATCATAGAATTGTAGAGTTGGAAGGGGCCACTAGGTTCATCTAGTCCAATCCCCTGCAATGTAAGAATCTTTCACCCAATGTGAAAGCCCTATACGGCCTAGGACTCTCGTACCTACGGGACCACCTCTCCTGGTATGTCCCACGGAGGACTTTACAGTCTTCAAACAAAAACATCTTGGAGGTCCTGGGCCACAGGGAAGTTAGGCTGGCCTCAACCAGAGCCAGGGCTTTCTCGGCTGTGGCTCCGATCTGGTGGAACGCTCTGTCACAAGAGACTAGGGCCCTGCGGGACTTGACATCTTTCCACAGGGCCTGCAGGACAGAGCTGTTCCACCAGGTCTTTGGCCAAGACACAGCCTGACCCCCTCCTTTGGTAATTCTCACAGAACTCTTGCCCAATGGTTGCCATTAATCTGATTTGAACTGATTTTATAATGAAATGATTTTAGAATGCTGTGTTACTTTTATTGTTGTTAGCCGCTCTGAGCCTGGCTTCAGCTGGGGAGGGAAGGATATAAATAAATTTTTATTATTTATTATTATTAATGTAGGGCTCAAGCTTACAACCCTGGGATTAAGAGTCTCATGCTCTACCAACTGAGCTATGTGATTATTCTAAGTCTGGGCAACACTGGTTTAGAGGAGAATGTGAACTGAACGATTGTGTGTATTTTTAAGGAACAAGTTGCTAACTTGGATTGGAGCAAATAGTTCTGCCATATGAAATACATGTTTGGCTGTTTTCTTCGTATCTCTTTTGTATTCTGTTCAGACTACTGACCCTCAAATTTATTACCACCAACCATTAATAAGAAATTCTACCCAACATCATATACACAAAATCTCATTAAAATTAAATTTGCTCCAAGTGAAATTAACATTTGATTTTGGATGTATTAGCAACTTGATAATCAGCAGCTTGCAAATGCAGCAATTAAAATAGTGTTTTATGCTTCGAGGATATGACCCATACCATAGAAGTGACATCATTTGCTTCTCATGACCAAAATCTAGTCTACAAAGCACTACTTCAGAGCTTTGCTGCAGTTCTTCCATATCCTTGGAAATAACCAAGGCTCAGAATTTTCTAGATTTGTACAAGAACAAGACCAATGGAAAACTTTTCAGATGCACAAGATGACGTGCGTCAAAGATGTACAGTGGTACCTCGGGTTACAGACGATTCAGGTTAGACTCCGCTAACCCAGAAATAGTACCTTGGGTGAAGAACTTTGCTTCAGGATGAGAACAGAAATCGCGCAGCGGCGGCGTGGCAGCAGCAGGAGGCCCCATTAGCTAAAGAGGTATCTCAAGTTATGAACAGTTTCAGGTTAAGAACAGACCTCCAGAACGAAATAAGTTCTTAACCGGAGGTACCACTGTACTCAGTTAAATACAAGCACAACCCCATTCAAATAAGTGGCATACATCCACACCTCTGAAACCTAAAATATGCAGGACAGATCTGACAGATGTATTTAGCTGGGAGGGCAAAGGTCAAGGGTACAGATGACGTTTCTCAATCCTCAAGCAGTCCCTCTATGTCCTCAGGCTGCACAGCCTGAAAGGTTTCCATAACAACCTGGCCAGATAGAACATTAGCTATATCTGTCTCCATTTCAGGAACAACTTTGCATCCCTAGAAGGACCAGCTACTTTTGAATACAAAGTCAAGTGGATAAACTGGCTACATGTAAAAATCTAACAAACTACAAATGCCTTATTGCTGTAAAAAGTTGTATGTGCTGCAAACTATTATCAGTCTTTCTACCATGCTTACGAAACAAATGTCCCAACTATTTGAAGATAAGGTTAACTTCCGTGTAAAAGGTCCCCTTTGTTCCGGAGGAAGTCAAATGTCTCACCAGTTTCAGCTGCATGTCTCCATTATTTCTTTCAACAAGTTTCAATTCAGTACTCATGTAGCTTTATTGCAAAAAAAAACCCCAAAACATTGGTAGCATTCGGATGATTTAAAAAAAATAAAAATACAAGAGGCAAGTGTTTTAAAGGTGATGAACCTAAAGGGTAATAACAATCCAGAAGAAAATAGTTAGCCCCCAATCCAATTCTATAGAGAGATACTAAGGCCAAAATCTTCCAGGAAGCCATGTTCTCAGAGATGGGCCTGCCTGTATGATCTGGGGAAGCGTTTCAGAGTCTGGCCTTTGTCCAATCATCTTATCACACTACTGTGATATTCTCCCCCCCCCCAACTCTAAAAATGGTCCTTTCGACATATTATAATTCCCCCTGCATACACATTATAGCAGCCTTTAGTAACCTACTGCCCTCTGGATTATTTTGACTACATCTCCTATCAGTTCCAGCAAGTACTAGAGCTCATGGGAGTTGTAGTCCACTGCCCAAAACATTGGAAAAGAACCAAGTTACTGAAAGCTGCATTACAAAAATTCTGTTTTATCATTTTAGTGGTACACAATGTAAAATGGACCTGTTCAGAACATGCGAAAGCCGACCTTTATTTGCCATGTATTAATTTTGCCAATACTCTTTTTTCCTTTTTTTTTAATGTCACCTTCTCTGTAAGCGGCTCATCCACTTTTCTTTCTTCTTTATATCTCTTCTCTGCTTCAGACACTATCAAAATGCTATGCCTGGAAGACTGGGAGAGCCAAAGTACCCATAACATCACCATTTTACTTCTGAACACAAGGCTGTTAACCTTTGAAACAGGTGAAAGTTCAGCAAGTCATGTTCTACCTCATCTTTTGTATGCTGGCAAAACAACAACAACAACTTGCTCTTGAGAGAGGAGGAGTGGAATGTAGGAGGGCCTGAGCATGAGGGGGAAACCTTGAATTTCTGCAACATGTTAAAAAACACATTTATTTCTGTATTTGCAGTTCTCACGCAGCAACACCTCCTTCACATCACTTCACTGCCCAATCTGCTAATTTGCTTTGGTAATTGTTCTAAATTTGTACAATTGTATTGTATTTACAGATTCAGAACATCGTGTTGGGAGGAAGCAATTTTTAAAGCACAGAAGTCTGTTTTATAGCTCATTAAATGCATTTACGGAACATTTCATTTTTGAACGTGTGCTAGTAAATGAAGCTTCCTGTCTGACAGGATCTAGCTTCCATTTGCCTTTGTCAAATAATAACCCAGGCCTTTAGTTTCCTCTGATATCCAGTTCTCGAGAAATGAAAATCCATACTAGAGATGCAGAATCTCAGAAATAACAACCATTGTAACAATTTAAAAGAAAGGGAGGAAACACCGTCATATGACTTTCTGCCCTCCTCCCTCACCTAAACCCTAAACTGGTAAAACTGGGAAATACTGCAGGAGGTGGAATGATACATAGGGGAGCCCTCTTGTGAAATATTATCTCTCTCCCCCCCCCTCTTTCTGTCTCTGTGTCTGAATGCTGAGCTACTTCCTTCACACTTTGCTTAAAAAGGAATATATTTGCAGCAAATTCATGCAGCTGGAAAAAAAAAAGTATTCACTCACAGATGCAGTGCTAGCAATATTAGTTTGTGCCAGCTCCAATATTGGGGGAGGGGGAGGGCTTGAGCCAGATACCCTGTGCAGATCCTTCTAAGTGGACGCAGCTTTTTCTTGCTGCTGCCACTGCTGCCCACTCACTTCTCCTCTTCCTTTTGAGTCCAATCCATCCGGAGAGAGAAGGCAACGAAGTCAGTGTAGGTGTTGCTTTTTCTCCTTGTTTCTATCACTGCTTGCTTGCTTATCAGCAATGCCAGGGCCCCCCGGAGGTTTGCAGTGGACCTCTGCCAAGATATGGGCCTCATCAGGTGCCCAGCAATACCAACTTCTGCCAGCTACCCCCCATGTTAGTGAGGATAGCAACACTATTGTGTTTGATGAAGTCATAAGCAAACACGCTTAGGACTCAGTGCTGTGAAAGTAACTTTCCATTGTTGCAGGAATACAGAACAAGGCAGGTATTTGGTTCAGAAGTGCAATTGTTGTAGTTGCACTCTCATTGTTGCCTTTGTTATTTTATTATTCCCTCTGTATGCTTCCAGGGTTTTTATAAATTTGTTTCTCCTCTTATTGTTGTTGCTATTCTGAAAATCAATGCAAATGCAATTTAAAAATATAGCTCTTGTTCCTAAAGTAGAAAAAAAGTTTTGATGAGGTATTCCAGTTTTAGAACAACCTCAGTTTTCCTCAAATTTAAATATTTTATTGTTATTTATTATTTATTAAATCTGCATACTGCCCTATACCCATAGATCTCAGGACAGTTCACAACATAAAATCACATTTTAAATACATATTTATCCTGACGCATGTTCTCTCGATATATGCATTTCTGAAACACACATTTTAAATCGTATTTTGCAACATTTCTTGGAGTTGAGAAGAACATTGCAAAATTCAAAGCAGTGTGAAGGTAAAGGTAAAGGTACCCCTGCCCGTACGGGCCAGTCGTGACCGACTCTAGGGTTGCGCGCTCATCTCGCTCTAGAGGCCGGGAGCCAGTGCTGTCCGAAGACACTTCTGGGTCACGTGGCCAGCGTGACGAAGCTGCCCTGGCGAGCCTGCACAAACGCCGCACACGGAAACGCCGTTTACCTTCCCGCCAGTAAGCGGTCCCTATTTATCTACTTGCACTTAGGGGTGCTTTTGAACTGCTAGGCGCTTAAGGGTGCTTTTGAACTGCTAGGCGCTGGGACCGAACGGCGGGAGCTCACCCCGCCGCGGGGATTCGAACCGCCGACCTTACGATCAGCAAGTCCTAGGCACTGAGGTTTTACCCACAGCACCACCTGCATCCCTAAGCAGTGTGAAATCCAACAGATAATCACATTCTGATCCACACATTAGTCCTGGAGGTGTGAATGGTGTGCTAATAAGGGCATGAGAGAGAGCCACCTGAGGTAATACATGAACTGGGTCTCCTATTCCCAGTATATTAGAATCCAACTACTTCAATGCTCATTTTGGTTCCCTAAAAATTTCCATCACAACAACGACAGTTACATTAAAAGCCTCTTGAACTTTGAAGGACACATGTTTGTTTATCTACTATGGTTTTGTGGAAAGCAGAACTGATTTCTTTAAACAATTTATTCAGGCAGGGCGAAAGCCTCACTAAACTCTATGGGGCTTCATTCACAGTAGACGTGCATAACAAAATCAACTCTTAAGTTACAAACTGAATGATCTCTGCAGTTGCGCTTCCAACAGTTATACTCAGAGTAGGCCTGCTGAAATCAATGGATATAAGTAACCCACTCAAAGTATGACTTAGTTGTATATCACCCTAAATGCTTATGAGTTGAATGATAACCAAAAAAAGATATTTGCCAACCCCTAGTCCATTCATTTTTTCATCCTAGCTAAAATATGCCCCACCCTACAAATAAACAAATTTCTAATTGGCAAATATTTGTTCAGATAATTTGATGAAAAATTACAATGAAACAAAAACATATGTAACTGTTTGCATTCACTATGTCAATGCTCAGGCTGTATATTCATGGCAGATGATAAGTCACTTACCCATTCTGACAAAACACCAATTAACACATTTATAAATACAATGTATTTAGTAGTTTCACTGAAGTGTTAAGCGTTCGGAGACTCAAAGTGACTGGAAGATACAGGACATGCTCTATTTAAAATTGCATAGGAAGATGTCTTGATTATATTTCTGCGGCATTTGCTGCCTTGAGTCTCCTAGTGGAAGGAAGGAAGGATAGAAATTTTACAGTAAAATCTTGAAATACTATACCCAGATATATTTCCAGAGATTCTAGAAAATGAGCTGTGAACTTTGTGTTGACTTCATCAGAACACTCTCCCTTTCATTTTACATTAGCAAATTGCCTGTAATTTGAGGATTATTGTAGGGTGTTAGGGCACTCAGGCAGTTCCACACATGTCTACTCAGAAGTAAGTCCCACTGGTTACTCCCAGGGAAGTGTACAGGAGTGGAGCCTGAGTGAGCATTTTTCACAATTAGAAATAGATCCATTAAACACAAACAATGACTAAACATCTAATACAGTTTCTGCACAAGCAAGCTTGCTAAAAATAAACATGCATTATCTATGCAATCTTCTAATTTGGTATACATTTGAAGACCTTCAATCTTCGATTCTTTGAACCCTAGTCAAAAGGCAACCATAAGTATGTTCTCCTCTAATAATGTGGATTAATGGAATCTCTCCCCCCCCCCATTTGAACCTGTGAAGATTCACAATGCACTAAATATTTCCTCACGAGTGAGTGAGTGAGTTCATGCTTTGTTTGAGAATGGTAAGTGCTTGTGGCTTTGGTAAATAATATTCCTGTTTCTCTTTCTGCTAACAAATTGCCATCGGTTGTGAAGAAAGAATCAGGGGTCAAGCAGCTGTTCTCCTGCTGATTGGTCATTTATTTTAAATTTAGTACATTTGTACCCTGCCGATCTGCCAAGGATCTCAAGGGACAGCATACAGCAGAATACCCTATTTGATCTGAACAACTACCTTGTTTGTAAGATTGGAGGGTATTGATTTGTCCAAGGCGGCACAGTGAGTGTTATGACTAAGCAGGGATTGGAACCCAGGCCTCTTCAGTCCACATTTTGCATTTCATTTGCTATTGGCTATTGTTAGTCTATACTACAACCCTACAATGCCTGGGGAGGGGGCATGATCTATAATTGAAAATGGGAAAAAGGCACTTAAGTTTCAAATGCATCCCTTCCACCTTCTTTTGTTTGTGAGCATTGATTTTTTTCAAAGGCATCCATTCATTTCCCACTAGACCATGAAGTATAAAACATATAGGTGCTGTTTGTTATATATGGAAACATATTTATCTATTTTTAAGATAGGCCAGAACAAACAAAAGACTGCTCAACCAGAAGAAATGCATTTTAAGTGTAGCTATCAACAGAATGCTACTATTGTTTTATTATATGGTGTATTTTTTCTTTGAGTGAGAAACACCTTCGGGGAGGGGGGATAGCCTCTATATACCGTACAGACATACGTCGGGTTGAATATGCTTCATGTTGAGCGCATTCGAGTTACGCTCCGTGGCAACCCGGAAGTAATGGAGCGCGTTACTTCCAGGTTTCACCGCTCGCGCATGCGCAGATGCTCAAAATGACGTCACACGCATGTGCAGAAGCGGCAAAAAGCGACGTGCGCATGTGCAGCCATGCCATCGCTAGTTACGTTTGCTTCTGGATGCAAACGGGGCCCCAGAACGGACCATTTAGACACTTAAAAAAATTTATGCTGTCATTTTGTCCAGTTTCCAGTAACTGTCCTTGTATTGCATCAAGGCACCCCAAGTCAGCAGCCTGAGTCATGCGATCTTTTTACAGAGAGCTTGAAAACATCACACTTCTTATATTAATAGATCTTTATCTCCAAGTACTGGCTGTCCCTCTCATTTCTTCACCTTACCATGTGTTTCCCCCCTTCCTTTTTGAAGTGTTATCTAAAGTAACTGTGACTATGACCACAGTGTTTGTCACCCAAGTTCTTTAAAAAACACACACAAAAACAGTAAATGGTGAAATCCCCGGAATGCACATCACTTTCCCTCAACCAACACAGAAGGCAATAGTCCTCCTCAGAAGTTAAGGCTGTGACGGAGAGTTGCAAAGGGTGGGTGTCACACATTTAGCGCTCCCCCCATCACACAGCATCTTCTGGTTTCCCTGTGTCCCTATCTGCAGCAGGGAAACTCTTTTCTTTTTCTTTTTACATAGCTCCCTGTACAATGAAGGACCCACATCTTCCAGGGTCTTCCATTGCATGGAGAACCTCTGCCCCCAGTAAACGTTCCCCTACTGCAGAAGTTAACAGCCGAGCCAGAAAGAGCTATACAGTTATGAGGAGAAGGTCCCACTGCTCATGCTGCTTCTTCACAGCTTTTCATGCCAAAAGGGAAGCTAATCAATGGTTCCTAAACTGTTGTGCTTCAAAACACGAGTACGCCTTGAAAAATTAAGTGGCCATTTTGGATGTGTCAGCCTCCAGCTCCCCCTCAGGCCTTCCAAACCTCCGCTGTCCCGATATGTGGGCAGGGACAGCATCATCAATCTAAGGAGAGGAGGATATATCAGGAGACACACAGATTCAATATATGCTATAGCTGATCGGCACAAAGGAATCCTTGGACCCTGTTCAAAAGCAGCACCATCAAGAGATGTGCAAATCTGTCAATTTTGGTTTGTCTCAGTTCCTCAATTTTTCACTCTGAAGTACAGTTCTCCATATACAATGGTACCTCAGGTTAAGAACTTAATTCGTTCTGGAGGTCCATTCTTAACCTGGAACTATTCTTAACCTGAGGTACCACTTTAGCTAATGGGGCCTCCTGCTGCCGCTGCCATGCTGCCGCTGCGCGATTTCTATTCTCATCCTGAAGCAAAGTTCTTACCCCGAGGTACTATTTCTGGGTTAGCGGAGTCTGTAACCTGAAGCGTCTGTAACCTGAAGCGTCTGTAACCCGAGGTACCACTATATATGCACATCAGTTTGATTTTTTTAAAGTCCTCATGAAAATTAATCACATGCACATTTTTGCATGCAATTTTGACTCCACACGCGGTCTTCCCTAATACAATGCAACTTTGTAGGTTATTTTCACCAACATATGCCTTTTTAAATAGGCAACGCCGCCTGCATTTACAGGCATTCAATAAGTGCATGGCCATGCATACGCACATCACATTGAACCAGAAGTGACTTCAAAAATGGCAAAAACGGCCCTAAAAGAGCCCATGAAAGGTGCGAAAACAGTGCCTAACAATCCCATGAGCCTTTGCAAGTGCAATCCCATGAGCCCTTGCACCAACCATTGAGGCCTATGTAGAGTTGGAATTTGGGGGAAGTGGTTTGGAAAGAGCAATTGTGGTGGAGTTTGGAGTCTGGTAAGTGCTGCTGGGGTTTTTTTAACAGGGTTTTTCAAGTGTTTCCAGAGGCTTCGAGGGTGTTTGCAGGCTTTTCCAGTGGTGTTTCAAATATGCACGATTTCACATATACGTGTAGTGCCTTGGAACGTAACCCCCGCGTAAATGGGTTGCCTGTACACACTTTACCCTGCTATATGCATGTTTGCATCCATTACTTGAATGGATAACTGCATTGCAAAATTCAGAGACGTGTGAATTTCAATGGGTGGCTGTTTTTCCAGTTTGAATATTGTTTTGGAAAGTGCAAACTGAGGGGGGGTGTCCCTTTACATGCAAAGTGAATTGAATCCCACCCCCTTAAAAAAAACCACAACCCTACCCATCATTAGGGACGCGGGTGGCGCTGTGGGTTTAACCACAGAGCCTAGGACTTGCCGATCAGAAGGTTGGCTGTTCGAATCCCCGCAACGGGGTGAGCTCCCGTTGCTCGGTCCCTGCTCCTGCCAACCTAGCAGTTTGAAAGCACGTCAAAGCGCAAGTAGATAAATAGGTACCGCTCCGGCGGGAAGGTAAAAGGCGTTTCTGTGCGCTGCTCTGGTTCGCCAGAAGCGGCTTAGTCATGCTGGCCACATGACAGCTGTACGCCAGCTCCCTCGGCCAATAAAGCAAGATGAGCGCCACAACCCCAGAGTCGGTCACGACTGGACCTAATGGTCAGGGGTCCCTTTACCTTTAAAGGTAAAGGTAAAGGTACCCCTGCCCGAACGGGCCAGTCTTGACAGACTCTGGGGTTTGTGCGCCCATCTCACTCTATAGGCCATGGGCCAGCGCTGTCCGGAGACACTTCCGGGTCACGTGGCCAGCGTGACAAAGCTGCATCTGGCGAGCCAGCGCAGCACACGGAACGCCGTTTACCTTCCCGCTGGTAAGCGGTACCTATTTATCTACTTGCACCCAGGGGTGCTTTCGAACTGCTAGGTTGGCAGGCGCTGGGACCGAGCAGCGGGAGCGCACCCCGCCGCGGGGATTCGAACCGCCAACCTTTCGATCGGCAAGCCCTAGGCGCTGAGGCTTTTACCCGCAGCGCCACCCGCGTCCCCCCTTTACCTTTACCCATCATTAAAACAGCCGCCTGTGGGCCCATTATGGAGGATGTTAGGACAGCTCAGCGATCATAGTCAGGTCTGAGCAGTGCGGAGCCTTTCTGGACTCCTGGAGGAGCACTCTGTCCTCAGCACAGAACCAAGAAGTGCCAGGGGAGGGAAGTCCCCTCTTCTGCATGCAACACAAAAAAATATGCAGCAGGCTGTTGCAGAAGAGATCTTTTCCATCTCTGCGAGAACATAGAAAGCTAGTTCTTCTTTTTTTTAAAATAAAGGAGGAAAAAATCAGGCTAATATTTTATGGGCTTATTTACAAGACTGGCTTCATAATGGACATTTTCCTCCCCAAAATGTTTATTTTTGCAGACAAACGTCCGACATATTTATTCTCAGCCGCAGGAAAGAGTGCTAGGCAATTACTAAGCATATTCATTGCTGTAACCAAACAAATAGCAATCACATCGTACCACAAAGCCCTCTCCCTACTTCATGCTGCTTGTCTCAATTGTTTAGGAGATCTCCCCTCCAGAACGAATTCTATGGTTCTTCCTTCATTACATTAGCGACCATTATATTTCCAGTGATAGATTGGTGAATGCGATGCAGATCTCTGCAATAAAGAATGAAACGGAATTCTAAAATAAAATAAATAGACTTGTACTTCCTGTAAATTATCTGCTGGGCTCCACAACTATCCTTTCCCTGTGTAATGAGGACCCAGAACCCACTTTTTTCAATGTGGTTTTTGGCTGACTTAAATTAAGCCATCAGGGAGTGGGGAAGATATCAGGTTTTGCATGAAATTGTAAGAGAAATGAAATTTCAGAAGCTAGACAGATCATCGCATAGTGAAGTTTCCAGGTGCTAGTATTTTTGCAGCCAATATCAGGTTCCGTGTATTGCTCTCACACCCTGAGGAGAAAAATAATTCCCCCTTAAACTGCCTGCACTTTCCTCCATGAAGCACTTAGAGGCCACTATGCTGCAAACAGCTTGACCTGTTGCAGCAATACAGTGGTGCCTCGCAAGACGAAATTAATCCGTTCGGCGAGTCTCTTCGTCTAGCGGTTTTTTCGTCTTGCGAAGCAACCCTATTAGCGGCTTTGCAGATTAGCGCTATTAGCAGTTTAGCGGCTATTAAAGGCTTAGCGGCTATTAAAGGCTTAGCGGATTAGCGGCTAAAAGACTATTAGCGGCTTAGAAAAAGGGGGGGAAGCGGCGAAAAATCGGAACACTCGCAAGACGTTTTCGTCTTGCAAAGCAAGCTCATAGGGAAAATCGTCTTGCGAAGCAGCTCAAAAACGGAAAACCCTTTCGTCTAGCGGGTTTTCCGTCTTGCGAGGCATTCGTCTTGCGGGGCACCACTGTATTGGATTTTTTTTTGGTGGGGGGGTGGGATGGGGAAGGAAGGAACCATACAACGTTAAAAATAGAAACTGACAGTGACTTCAAGATGCTTTTCACCTATCAGAAAAGCTTTTATCAGAGTGCATGCACACATTTTATTAAAGGAATAGGCAAGCCTTTTTTTAAAAAAAAAAAAGACACTCTTCTTTCTTGATGTTATTATTGCAACACTGAATACAACAGTAATGACACAAAAATGCACTAAGGTAAACTGGGTCACTGGGAGGCAGACTGCTAAATGCTGAAGAAGGTCGGCTTGCCATGGTTCCCTCTGACTGGAGAGTGCTGGGTGATCATCTTCTTCTCTTGGATGACTTTAGTGGCACTTGAGAAAAGTGAAAGGAAGTGGGGCAGGCAAGGCGCTAAAACACGGTCTGTGCCGGTGGCTTCCCACAGGTAAAAAGTGCATCCGATTCTCTGTCAGACCTAATTACGCTGCCCTTG
This sequence comes from Podarcis bocagei, assembly GCF_964188305.1. Classification (NCBI taxonomy): domain Eukaryota; kingdom Metazoa; phylum Chordata; class Lepidosauria; order Squamata; family Lacertidae; genus Podarcis; species Podarcis bocagei. The sequence goes on along the minus strand of NC_138127.1, from coordinate 23,392,521 downwards.
CCCTTGCACTGCAGCTGGAATTAAGTGCACTTTCAGTACTTAAGACAATTAAGCATTGCCTCCACTTAACTAGGAAACCGAAAGTTAATAAATTCATGTTGGGAAATATGTGGCTGTCAGGTGTCGTTTTCTAAAATGTGAAAATATGACCTTGACATTGCAATGAGAAAAAAATTAACACATGTGCAAGAACCACGACCGCCACACTGGGTTCACTTCAATTTCTGTGCTTCTTAATTCAACACGTTTGTTTTCCTTGACAAAGAAGGACTGACCCATAAAATTTGAACAGATGGGATTGGCAGTCACAAATGCGATCGCGCTTCTGTGTAGTGCATGCATTTTTCTTTAAGGACTGTTGACCTTTTAAAAAAAACTTCAAGGAGGTAGGAACGTATTACTTAATGATTTATTCATTGAAGATATGTTGAAAATCTTCACTGAGAAAACTCTCTCTGATATCCGATGGATTCTTTGAGTGAAACTGAGCTCATCCATATGGTACACTGCCTCTTTCTTAGTGGGATATATTCCTGGATGATCTTAAGCATCACCCTTATTTCACTTCTGTGATGGATTTAAAAAGCCACCACCAAGTTTCCCACTCTTTTCTCCTTTCATTCGCTAAATGTTCACAAAGCAACTGGTTTGTAAGGGGGGAGAAAAAGTTAAACCAACCCAACCCAGGGTCTTTCTTGTCAAGGTAGTTTGTTTAAGAGATATGGGTATGTACCGTAGCTTGAATTTATTAATGCTTTTAGACGTGGCTTACCATTATGTTCCTATAAATAAATTATAAAAGAGTATATCACTAAGTGCTTGTAAACATGAAGCAGTAGACCCACCTTCTGCAATGTGGTGTCCTGCCCCCACCATTCATTCATTTATTTATCTATAATTGGAGACAGTCGGGTGCCTTAAAGCTGTCTCCGGTCACCCACCATCTTTCTTTCCCCAGAGGCATTCTAGGAAATGAAGGTGGGTGCTTTCTGGAACCTCACCTGTAGAGTAACTAAGGCATGCCTTGCTGCTGAAGGAAGGAAGGAAGGAAGGAAGGAAGGAAGGAAGGAAGGAAGGAAGGAAGGAAGGGGAACCTTCTGTCACCACTCCCTGGTGGGCAGTTGGTAGAGCATGAGACGCTTAATCTCAGTTGTGGGTTCGAGCCCTACACTGGGCAAAAGATTTCTGTAATGCTAGGGGTTGCACTAGATTACCCTCGATGTCCCTTCCAACTCTACAATTTTATGATAGCGGAGAGGGCATTGGAGCTCCCAGAGCTGAGGGACAGAAAGAAAGGAGGAACATGTGTGTGAGGGAGATGAAGCGTGGCTGGGTAAGAGAGTTATGGAGACTCCTGAAGTAGATATACCACCAATGAGGCAGATATACCTGTTGAACATCCAAATCTGGGCACTTTTACACAGTGCACATATCCCACCCACCCCAATAAAAAGGCTGTACTCAAACTTTTGATTATGACATAGTGGCAGGACACATATTTTTTATTTATTTATAGTCTTAAGAGTGGCTTCACATTTTTTGGCCGTTGCTGTTTTAGTTGCCGATTTACTGCCATGCTTTCATGTTTACTGTTTAATCTATTTCTCAGCTCTCGCAAGTTGCCTTGTGAATCTTATACCCTAAAAGGGGGAGCATAAATATATGAAATAAATGAATAATATGCAGTCTGCCATGTCACTCACAAAAGTGTACTTTAAAATGAGAAGATACTATAGGATGCCGACATATTTTCTAGTATTTTTTTAATCGAAAGAGCAGTAGTGCCGCCCTGGCATTTAAATCAGTAGCAGAAAAGCTACTGTTACAGACCATCACATGAGGCAACATAATAGAGGAAGGGGTAGGGGTAGGGATCCTGCGGACAGCCCTCTAGATGTGGCTGGATGGCTGCAGGCAGCACCTAATGTGGCAGCTGGGGTAAAACAAAAGCTGAGTCAGAAAGTTCCAGTGCTGATCAGGAGAGAAGCAGTAGCCAGGTCAATTGCAAAGCAGACAAAACTTCTGTTATCATTGTCCTGCTTTGCTGTGCTACTGCTTCCCCCCAGAAGGGAAAGGAGAGATGCTGCCGGACCATCCCTGGAGGACACTGGATCCACCCACCACTGATTTGCAACAGCTGGCCTTGACACCAGACCTCAGAGTGGGATGGGGAGGTTAAAGGAGGGAAATGGTTGGTTTGATGTGAATGGTTTCTGGACTAGGCGGAGGTTTAGGTTTTGCTTATTTGTTCATTAGTGGGTCAGAGTATTGCACTGTTTATTATTTGAGTATTTTTTTAGATGTTATATGAAATATTAATGCATTATATAATCCACACACACACTTTTCTCCCATATGTATTGTATATCTCTCTTTTTTGCTGTATGTCACTTGGAGACCTTTGGGTGACAAGCAACTAATAAGTCTGATAAATGAAAAATGAAATGAAATGTTACAGAGCTCACCCCAGCCAGGGTCCAGGGTGGTGTGGCATGCATGCAGTCCCATAGGAGCCAAGGTCCCTTCACCTACCACCCCTCAATAAAATATATGAGGGACCGCCCCCCCCAGTTGATGAGCATTGCCATTCAAATGGTGTGCATGCACCGCCTCTTGCAATCAATTATCCAGGTCGGGGCTTACCTGCCCTTCCCAACATTTTATTCAAGTTGACACCCCTGTCAGAGGTCCCCATCCAGTTACTGACCAAATTCAGACCAGCTGAGTGTCTGCATTAAGTTCCTTCAGACCACACCCCAACAGCAATGTTTCAATTATATGCGTCTTCCAATCAAGATTCATTTAAGATGTGGGATGTTATAGTTGAAAGGATACATTATCAAACTCTCTTGACCTGACACACTACACAGTACACGTTCCTAATCAGCTGCAACTGCAATCCAAGCCCAGTGGTGGGTGCTGAGGTTACCAAGAAAGGGAAAAGATGAGCTTTGATACCCTGAAGTTGCCCCCCTCCCCCGCCCCAGTAAAGGAAGTTGAGAAATGGATGTGTGCCACATCGGAAGGCTGAAAAATGATCAATGTCTGCAAGAGAATAATGGATTGATATAATCAAAAGAGAATTGATAAAAACAGAACAGCAAAGAAGATTAGCTGCAAGAACAAGAGAAACTGACCTTGGAAAACTGGAACAGAGCCAAGAAGTGAAGCTGGCTTTTTTAAAAAAATCGTCCATTTGCCATATTATAGTTTCTAGTGCAGTTTCTCAACAACTAAAATGGGAATGTTATTTTCCTTGGAAGTAGAAAATAATCTACGTATTGATTTAAGCTGTGATCAGACAAAGAGAAACATAAGTTAAGCAAATGGTTTTGTGCATAAAATTGGGATGGGTGAAGAATGAAGAATCAAGCTAGATTTCATTTATTCTCACATATTTATCATACATCTCATTATAATCATCATGCAGTATTTGAACAGCTTCTAAAACCACTTCTGATTATGCAAATAAGCACAGATCTTCCATTTCATTTTCAGAAGCTGCTTCTTCTGGCTCCACCTCTCTGTTCTACAGTTTTTATGAATGAAGAGCAATCATTGACAATGAATGGCTGCCAACTGCCCATTCAACCCCTTCTCAGTTTTTCCTTGTGCACACATACTACCAAAAAAAGATGCTGCACTATGACTACAGATGAGATTTCAGTACATTTTGCAACGAAAGGATGTCCAACAACACCAACGAAAGGAATTCAATGTCCTGCTAGCTAATCCAAATATAGACTTAACATCACTACGCTTTTTCCAATATTCAGTGTTAGGCAAATTATATTTAAACGTGTCAACAGAATGTTTGTTTTATTTACCCAGGGTAATCTATGTTAAGCTCTTGCATTTACAAGTAATATTTTCCTTATTTCATATTTATTTTTGCTATTTAAATATGACCGCTACAGTGCTTTATGCGCCATAGGCTGAAGGAAGTTCCCTACCCTGTTCTAGCATTTGCTAGTCAGAGGGCCCCTTGCGCATGCTGATTCAACCCCACCACCAAACCCTCCTCCACTGCTCCTCTGTCTTTCACCCCTCCCCCTCCAAGGAAAATAAATCCTCCAAGAGAAGCACAGCAGGCAGAGAACTCCAGATATGATCCAATGGGACCATCTGGCCTCGCCTTATGCAGAAAACAGCACTCCCTAAGCATCTTTCCTCAAAGAGATAATATGGGGCTGAACCCATCACCCCTTGTAGGAAATGATGTTCAGAACAAAACTTTCCACCAGTCTTCCAGAGGGATGGCTGGGTTGGCTTTTTCCATCTTCCCTGGAGCCCTCCTCAACCTGCCATCTACTCCCTAAGGGGAGGGACTTATATATTTTTTAATCAGTAGGGGAGAGGGAAGGGTAGTGAGAGAAGGAAGTTTCTTACATCTTTGCTCTGTCTATCACACGGCTGATTGTGTCCGTGATTTTCTACATTTATATAATTTTTGTTTCCTTGAACATAGTCAAAATGATTGCTTTGTGTTTTTCATCTTAGCTCTATTCATTATGTAAAAATGTCAGTAATTCCAGCTTCTTTTGACCTATCATTTGTCAGTGTTCTGACGCTGGGATGATTAGGCTGAGAAAGCATTCTCGCCCCTCCTTTTTGTAAATGTCTGGAAGCATGTCTGACTGAGGCATTAACATTCCAAAGACAAAAAAAATAATAACACCACCTCAGCATCTCAAAGATCAGCAGATTGAAAAAGAACAAAGAAGAAGAAGAAGAAGAAGAAGAAGAAGAAGAAGAAGAAGAAGAAGAAGAAGAAGAAGAATCCAAAATGTCTCAGCTTGAGAGGATTCATTTGTAGGACTTCAGCTAACGATAGACTCATTATTCCTTATGTGTTCCTCAACATCTTTTGGGCTATCCTTCTCGCCTTCACATTCAGAGAGACATTTTAAATCATAGCTATTCTATTTCCACGGATGATGCTAATTTAGTTTGAGTCATAACTGTTAAAATATATTGCACAGCATACAATGCTCATGTTCAACATAACAAATCACATTTGTTTGCACTGTACAAAATACTGTTAGTTCAGTTACCCTTAATTACATCTATTCTGTCCAGTAGGAATTCACTCACAACTGCATTTAAACTTCAACGGGAGACACTTACTCTGTTTGTACCTGATGACTGCCAAATAGTGTGTCTCTCTAGAAGCACAATTTCCAGTTGGGGGTAAAAAAAGCAAAATAATCCAGTCAATATTTCCAAACAGGATAGCCTACTACCAGCCAGAGTACTACAAAAATCTGGGTGTGAGTATGCATGCTATCATTCACAGTGCCCTAATTCTGTATGCAAATCACATATACAAATTATTTATTAAATCCTTGAGAGCATTTGCAGGAATCCAGAAGGAGAGGATATGATGAAGGTAAGCTGAAGATCTATGCCGTGACTGCTTAGCCATTAGATGGAGTGAGGCTGCTGCCTAAGGCAGCGGAAGCCCCCAAAGGCAGCACCCTCGTACCAGCAGCATGTAAGAAACATCAGCATCAGCACCACTTTTGGGTAAGATTACATCCAGGGTGGGGTGGGGACTCTCACCCAATATCAGCACGATCATGGTGGAGCTTCTCAGTCAGCGATTGGTGCAGCAGATCACATGGTGCTGGCAAGGCAAGGCAGCACTTAACCGTTTCGCCCAAAGCGGCAAAACAAGATGTGCCACCACTGCTGTGGACTGTTTGTATGCTAAAACAACAGTCTACAAATTTAATTTAAAAGGGTGGAGAAGAAGAGATTCACTAGCCCACAAAAAAAAAATCTATGTGAGTTTCCATCGTTTGTTTTCCTTTTGTTATAACGGTTTAATTTCTGACTTATTTATAGCTTTTCCCCCTGTGTGTAGATCCGCCCAAGGTGTTTCTTTCAGACCAGACCAGAACAACTACTGGGAACTCCTCCTGTCCCCCAGATGCAATGAAGCAAAGATCCACCAAGTGACTAAACTATATAATGGCACTAGCCATACAGATACTTGTTTTTTGATAGGGTAAGTGTGATTGGCTTTCCCTGCCCTATATGTTTATTGAATTTGTATATATAAACATGCATTCCTAAAATGAAAGAACAGTGAACAGTTAACAACATATGACTACTAAAAAACGTTACTTAAAACATTTAACTTATGCTTCTTGCACCATTCTTCCTGATCACGCACTTCTCCCCTGTAATTGGATAAGGTGCTGCTTTGTACATTTTCATTAAATAACCTGACATTTCATTTAACTTAGTACTTACTAAATGTAGCTTGTAACATATTTTAAAAAGAAAGAAGATAAAAGCCTTTCCTGGCTAACAGGGATTTGATTGACAGCACAGATAAGGAATGGCATAAGGTTATTAACTCCCCCTTTTTTATTTGGGGTGCAGCCAAATTATTTTTGACTATTTGGTGGTGCCAGGTATGCTGTGGAGTTTGATACACTAAATGGCAAATGCAGGCTAACTATTGTGATCCAGGGGCTAGGTATTGAACTCCCCCTCTGTTCAAATCCCACATAAGCCATGCCTTGGGCAATTCACCATCAGTTAAATGGGCTGGTGTTGTGAGAGCAATGAAAAGAAAGACTTTAAGCTACAGCACACTTCTTTTATGTGCTCAAATTTCTCTTCGGTGGAGGATTCCTGGATTCTATGCAGCAAATGGGTAACAGCTGAATATAGTCTAGAGAGCCTCTGTGATTTACAATGCAGACTTGAGTTTATATTATTAATGCCTCCACACCTCCACCGCCCTCTGATTGATTGGCTGAGTGTGGGTGTGGCAGCCTCTTTTGAAAAACTCTGCAGCCTTTTACCTACTGATTCTCTTCTTGCAACTTCTCTGACCAGCGAAACAATCTCTACTTTGTGTGGCTCACACCCATGGTGTCCTCGCTCTTGCAGGAAAAGGCAGCTGCAAATTGAAAGCCAACAGTGGCGTATCCTGCCGCCCAGAAAGAGGAGATAACACCATAGGAAAAAGATTTCCAACAAATGGATGATCCTTCCTTCCACTTGCCTTTTCCAGAGTCCCAATGATGAGAAATTCTTTGTTGCTGGGATGAAAGGAGGTTAAGACAAAAGAGAGAAAAAAAAGAATTGCCTTGTGAGGGAGGTACAGTGAAACCTGAAAAACAAACCAGTAGTTGTAGGGATGTGGAATCCCTCTACCTTCCTTTCTTCCATAAACTGCACTGTCCCGAGTTGTAGCTTAGATAGCTTAGTGACTGGGCTGAGCCAGCCCTTCCTTTGTAGGGGCATATCTAGCTCTCATTTCTGGGTTCCTCCTTTCCTTCAAGATGCTGTACGAATTGTAGGCCAAGTGATTGTAAACACTACTCAGCGGTTGCCCAGCAACCATGAGAGCACTCTCTCAGCTGCTCCTGAGTTAACTTGCAAATGTACATTTAAACAATTTACATCCTACCTTTCAATATACAGTGGTACCTCGGGTTACAGACGCTTCATGTTACAGATGCTTCAGGTTACAGACTCCACTAACCCAGAAATAGTACCTCAGGTTAAAAACCTTGCTTCAGGATGAGAACAGAAATCGCGCAGCGGCGATGTGGCGGCAGCGGGAGGCCCCATTAGCTAAAGTGGTGTTTCAGGTTAAGAACAGTTTCAGGTTAAGAACAGACCTCCAGAACGAATTAAGTTCTTAACCCGAGGTACCACTGTAAATATTTCTAGAGTGGCCTACGCTATTAAAGCCACAAGAACCAATGGAACCTCCAATGCATTTCTTTTCATACCCTGAATCCTGAGGCACTACAAAGATGGCCAGGATCCTAAGAAGCTATCAGCAGCTCTTCTGGCCCATCTAAGCCGGCATTATGTTCTCACAGGGACCTACTACGTATCTGTGGAAAGTCCACAAGCAGCAGCACTCTCACAGCTTGTGGACTGGTAGTACCAGCAACTGGTACACAAGAGGCATACTGGCTCTAACAGTGGATCTAGTCATAGCCATCGTGACCAGTAGAAATAGACAGCCTTCTCCTTCATCAGTTTGTCTAATCTCCTCTAAAAGCCATCCTAGCTGGTGGCCACCATATCTTGTGGAAGCAAATGCTAATGTCTCACTGTGTGCAGCATGAATTACCACTTCCTGTTGCCTGTCCTCACTCAGTCATGCAGTTTCATTCGATGGGCCCATTGAGTAGTTCTAACTCAGATACTTTATAACCACCCAACGTCTATTATGTACAAAGCTGTTCATACAAGCATCCATGATGATTTGCTCTATACTTCCACTGTCCTGAGGATTTTGCACCAACTGCGATGCAGGAACAGCTATCAAACAAAAATGCCTGTATTTTCCTTTCTTGGCTTCAGCAAATGTTGCTTTGCAAACGATATTGGAAAGAACAAGCATTTTGGAAATTCAACAACTTCAATAGGTTCACTAAACCAAAACTTAAACAAATAAGACCATGGTTTGCATAATCGGGATTGCTTTGTATGACTGCTACTGTATTCCAGAGTAGGATAACTGCTAGTCTTAGTGAAAATGCTGGGTGTACTATTATTACCGAAATTATGTCCCTGTTTGGTTCAAAAACTAAATAAGTTATTGATTGTTCATTTGTCCTGGTAGTCTGAATTCAGAAAACTGGCTTTTAAAAAGCCTAAAATGAATATTTCATTATCACCTTTAATTATTTATTGTATCTTCAAAAATATCATGCACCCAATTCTGGTTTTATTTCTGTGCTGTACTGATGCTCCAAATCATATTATTAGCCCTTGCTAACAATTAGAGATTAATTGGCATATCAGATAATGCAGGTTACAGGAGCGCCTTAATACAGTAGTCTAGTAGAAGTTATAGGAAATAATAGATCTGTAAAGAAGCTGTGTATTTTTGCCAGCAATTAAATCCTTATTCTTTGGTGCTCAGAGCTTCAAAGCATATGCCAACTATTTATGAACACATGAAACACAATAGTGGCACTGAAGCACACCAGACTTGCTTAAGGCCACATATTCTGATATACACTGGAAGTTTAAGTGCCAGAGCTTCTCAGCCTTTTTTCCCTGAGCTAAAGGGATATCAATAAACTTTGATGGCTCCCTGCCACTCGGAACCTTTACTGAAGAAAACATTTTTGTCTTTTCAACCACTTCACGCATTTTGATGACCCAGTTTCAGGTTGCAACCCTTAGGGGCAAAGCAGCACAAAAAAATAAGAAGACCTTATTAAATGGAAGTTGCAGACTACAGTTTACAGCCGATTTGCATTGTCAGTGCCTGTGCAAAGCCACCAGAGTGTTACTCCTATTTCCTTCTCATTCCTGTCAATGAAAATAAAATGGGTAAAAATATCGCGCAGTGAGTGCACACAAGCACTCCCCCCCTCCAAAAAACAAGCAATAGTGATGCCACTGGTAAGCTAGAAAGTCTGTTAATGAAACTATGCTATAACTACATTTGGTTGCAAGAAACTAGGTGCTCATTCCGAAAGGGTACACCCATTTTTTACAAGAGAAGAAGAGGAAGAGTTTGGATTTGATATCCTGCCTTTCACTCCCTTTAAGGAGTCTCAAAGCAGCTAACATTCCTCCTTTCCCTTCCTCCCCCACAACAAACACTTTGTGAGATGAGTGGGGCTGAGGGACTTCAGAGAAATGTGACTGGCCCAAGGTCACCCAGCAGCTGCATGTGGAGGAGCGGAGACGCGAACCTGGTTCCCCAGATTACGAGACTACCACTCTTAACCACTACACCACACTGGCTCTCACAAATCAATCACAAATCACATAAATATGCTGTGACATGCCATAACCTGCAAAGCTTATTTTTAACCATGGACACCTGTAAAGTTATTCCTGGAAAAAATCCAAGGATCAACACCACCTGAGTGCATAGATCACAGAGGAGGAACCTCAAGTCTGGAGTTGAAATGTGGCCCCTCTATATGGCCTTCAGGACTCTCCCCAAGACCACATTTTCTCTCCCTAGGCCATACCCCTTGAATGCTTGAATGGATGTGAGTGTGCCCCTGTCTGTGTGTACAGAACCCTCTGAGTTTTGTGTGGGTGGAATACAATCTATTGTACAACAATAAGAATCACAGCCATTACTGCGCCCACTTTGTCTCTGGCCCACTGACATGTGACCTCCAGGTGTGACATAGATGATCAGAGCCTCGGTTCAGACATTAACTTAATGCAGGGGCATGTTGGAAGGGAAGGGATATGCATCCATTCCTTCCGCTATATGAAAAACTCAGCTTTTGGCCATGTGTCCAGACTGACTCTCTGGATCGCAGGGTGTGTGTTAGGACTCTCAAGGAGAGGATACGTATTACCCACTGGCCTTCTTGAAGATGAGTAAATCTTTTCATTCTCACAGGTTAAGGGTGTGTGTGTGTGTTTAATTTGTGATGAGATCTGACTTTTATTGTGATTTCAGTTTTATGGGGCTTAATTCCATGATCTATTCTGTTTTGCGATTGCAAGCCACCCTGAGATACATATTTAAAAATATATATTCTAATGAAAAAAATAAATACTGAAAACAGAACTATTGGAAAATATGAAGTGGAGCAACAGATGACCAGAGAAACAGGAAGAAATTGATTAAATATTAGGGTTTAAAATGTAAGACGTTATTAGAAAGGGCAGAGAAGACAGCTGGGTGATGTGAAGCTCTGCAAACAGGAATCAAAGAAGCCATGGGTGGAGATATAAAAGCTTGAATTTGGTATAGTGACCATGCAAAGAGTGCATTCAACCAGAGCATTTTATTGGTTGGTAATATAAAAGGTTAGCCTACCCTTTCAGAAGATCCCACCCACGAGAGATTTTTTTTAAAGAATACTATCAATACTATAGTGGCACATGCCACATTTAGTGTCTGCATATTACTGTAAGTACCAACATTACATTTCTCAGCTGCGTTTGAAACCTAATTATTTCAAACTCAGTAGTAGGTAAAATCTTATTTCCTTTTAGAAAGATATAAAAGTCATTAATATTTTAGCAGTAACTACAGTACATTTAAATAGGTCCAATTAATCTGAACAGTATCTTGACAGTATCTGAATTCATTAATTTGCATTACAATTCTGGCAAATATACTGTCCTTTACAATGTTCTTTGTGCCTTTAAAGGTGAGGAAACAGCAAAAGGATACATAGACTAATCTTTTAATTTACTCCTTTAAAATCTATTAATGAAATACTTTCCAACTGCTTCAGCTTACTTCTATTAATTATGCATGAATAACTACATTCAAACCCAAAAAAGAATACAGAAATGTAGCATGCTCTTTAATATGGCTATTTCCTATAGCTGAATAGTGTTGATATGGGTCTCCATCTTAAATTTGTGCTGCTCTCAATTCTTATCAAAAATTCAAAAAAGTGGGCTTGATTTAAATGTTCTTTATAGACATGAATTTGCTGAAATTGTGTGATAAATAGGTTTCACAGAGTTTGCTAAAGACAGGCACAGGAAAAAAACAGACAACAAAGACTGCAATCTTGTAGCCATTTAATGGACTAGCAGAGCAATCACAACATCAACTTAAGCCAATGGGACTTACTCCCAAGTAATTGGCACCAGAATTGCATCTAGGGGAGAGGGAAAGGAGAGCCAAAGGTGGCTGGACCTGTATGATCTGAGGACGTCTGAGGCCACCACCTTGCTAAAGCTAAGAAAGTTTAGGACTTGTCAGTGCCTGAATTGGGATCAGGGGAATGGGACAGCTTTGGATCCTTTGGAACCAAAGCATTTACAGGTCCTCTTCTGGCAGGCCCCCAAACCTCCCCCTTTAGGGCCCTACTGATGTTGATGATCCAACATCCAAAGGTCTCGCCCAGAGGTTCCCAAACTTATTTGTCCCCCTTTTCAGGAAAAAAAATTACTCAACGCCCCCTTGGAAATCTACCTCTTTAAGCAAATAAACAGAAAGAGGCAGTGACAAATTAGCGTTCTTGTCTGTGTCTATATTTCTACCCACGTCCTACAAAACAGCACATTTGCCATTGGCCAAATACGCAGGCAAGCTGCGATCCGCTTCCTGGGTCTGGGTGAAGCCGAAAAGAGTTCACCCAAGCACTGGCGGAGAAAGAGGAGTGTGGGGGGAGCGCACCGCCCCCAGCAGCGCAATCCTGGTGGGGTGCCATCGCGGCTGCCCTCCCTGCCCGCGCTGGGCGCCACACCCTCAGGACGTGCGCCATGCTCTCCACCCCCCTGTGTCAGAGCATGAAGCTCTGCCACTGCACCCACGCCTGGGAAAACCCCTCGCCTCCAGCACAACTGCTGGATCCAGGGGAGGCAATGTCGCCATCCCTCAGTGGCACCCAACTTGGCGGTAAACATCATGACACAACAGATGAAACAGGTTTTTCAAAATTCTCTTATTTCTTTACGCTTCCACCACCTCCTTATTTTTATTCAATGCCCCACCAATTGCATCCAGGGATACTACGTCCCCCTTGGATCACTCTGGTGCCTACCAGCACTGGAAAACACTGGTCCAGCCCAACTGAGGATATGATGGGGAAGTAAGATCTGATATAAGAGATCCAACCGATGCCCTCCCAGGGAGCCATGGGATTGCAATCTAAATGGACAAAAGCCGTGACATGAATTTTGTTGTTACGTTGCAAACATATTTGCATGTTCTCAAGCATATCTGTTACTTTTAAAAAAACATTTATATTCCTCTCCCCACAAATGGCATCCAGCAAAGATTTAAAATCAAACATATACCTGCAGAACAATGAAACTCCCCATGAAAGACACTCCACACAAAAAACAAGGACTTTAAAATATATAGCAATAACAGCAGCTCAAACACCCTGAGAATCCTGTGGCCTTTTGGAACAGGCAGGTTTCACCTCTTCTCAGGAAATCTGGGGATGCAATCCAACCCTGAACCAAACCTCCATGCTGGCATGGCAACTGGGTCCGGATCAGGTCTGATGCTGTCACCTGACTGATGTTGTCACCTGACCGCATAAGAAAGACCTGTTTGGGACACAGCAGACCCCAGGCTGACTCAGAACCTGTCCTGCCCTCCGGACACACCTTGTGCTGGCCAAGAATCTGCCACCATGCCTTCTGCATGCATAACCAATAGATGGACGGGGATGTCAGCCCTGTGTCACTCTGCCAGGCAGACAGTGGGAGGCTGGCTGGTAGAACTGGGCAGAGGGACATTTCTGTTCAATCCAAATTCCAAACCAAGCATAAAAGTGTGGGATGTGGACATAAAAGGGGATGTCTGGACCAGCCAGTTGGAACTTCCTGTTTCTCTTGACACTGGGACAGACTTCCTCTGCATGTGACTAGAGGTGGATGTGACCTCACCTGCCCAGGTAACAAAAGAGCAGGACTGGTCAGCCATCTCTCTCTGACCACATTCGTCGAAGAGCAACATCTGCTTAGTCTAAGATGCTCTCTTGGCCAGCCAAGAGAGGGCAAAGGGACTGTCTCCTTATGGGATAGTTTCCAGGTACATTACTTTTGTAACTTAAAGTCTGCCTTCTGGGATCCAATTGTGAACAGAATGTGTGAGTAAACTCTTTTTCTACTTTTATAGAAGACTCTGTCATGTCTTATCTTTTTATGAGGGACTAAATGGGGAATTACTTTTAAAACTTATTATAGAGGCTTTAGTGAGCCTGAGCAAACGCATCCACTATGCAAGTTTAAAAGGGGGAATGTTACTCTGCCAAATTATAGAACGTTAATACAAGTTGGAAAGGATATAATCAAACAATATATCCTCTCCTGCATCCCTGAACAGTCCCACAAAAAGAGGTTTGGATTGCTCTGCAAAAAGGCTAACAACTCTGTGCCAGTGACTTCACTTTATACAGTGCAAACACCTGGAGAAGGACCTGACTTGCCCTTCACATACTTGTGCACTGGAATGAAGGCAAAGGCCCCCATGACTATTATTGTCTAAGTTAGGCACTTTTAAAAACATCCCCCCACCCCCAGCTTAAAACATACTTTATGGCTGCAAAAAAAAGGCAAAAGCTCTGCCGGATCTGCAAAACTCCATGGATATGCTTGAGAGATTTTTAGTAAAACCAGTGGGAGGTTTCCAATTGAATTGACTGAGCTGAAGTTTCCACCCCAAACTCCCATTATGTTTATATGAAATCCTGCAGATCTGTCATCAGGTTGAGCAAGTCTGTATCTTTATTTTTGCATTTCATAATGATGGAAAAGGGAAAGGGCACGCACTTTGAAACCAAATTCTGGCCAGCGACAGAGGGAGAGGAAGAAACCCCCCCAAAAAATGAGCTACCAATTTCAAATTTGTTACAGTGATTAGAAATCTCCCAGTAACATACAGGGTTTTAATTCAGTGAACTGCATAATATAACCAATCAATACTAATTACACTGCTAATGAATAACATTTACATTCTTTTCAATTGACCAAATGTTCTACAGTTAAGACATGCTGTGACTGAATAAACTGGAGTGTTTCAGAAGTATTTATTGCGAAATTGTCCTAAAATTAATATTGTTAATTACCATTATTGCCATCCAGAGAAGGATTAAAGACGGAACACACTCAGCTATCTGAACAAAACGCATCAGTATCATGTTCAAAAGTCTTGTAATGCTTATCGTTTGAATTCTCTTGAGCTGCCAGGGGGGAAGTGGGTGCTCATAAAAGTGAGGTTACAGACAGAGGGCCTGCCCTATGAAATGCCCTCCCATCAGATGTCAAGGAAACAAACCACTATGTGGCTTTTTAGAAGGCAGTCCTGCATAGGGATGCTTTGCTGTGGTTTTATAATTTGTGGAAAGCCACCCAGAGTGGCTGGGGCAACCTGGTCAGATGGGTGGCAAACAAACAAACAAATAAAAATAGCTGCTGCTGCTGCTGCTGCTGCTGCTGCTGCTGCTACACAGGTGGTCTTCAGCTTTGCCCCAGAATGACCGGCTTACTTTCCCAGACACACACCCTTCAGAGTCCCATACCATAGTCTTCTCTGTTGCAACAGCTGTGGTATGCTTGTTGTGAAGAAAGACAACTAGTTAGCTGCAGGAAGAACAACCCAGGGGTTCTTTATTTCTAACCAACCAGCTTGAACCTCCAGGGCCACCTCTTCTATTTCTCTTTGTGATCTTTGTGGTGTCCTTCAGATGTTGCTGAACTGTCATTCTCACCACCCCTGACCATAAGGGCTAATAGGAGGCCAACAACATTTGGAAGGCACCACAATGGCCACCCCCGCTTTACATTATGCCACAAATGGCCTTTGGATGGGATCCTCAGGGGCAACTTGATGAGAAGGTGACAAATCTGCCAAACGCCTAAGAGACAGGGGAAGAGCTGCTAACTCTTTTTCCACACCTATGGCAAAAACCTTTTCTCCCAGCTGTTTGTTTCCTGGTCGGTTTAAGGTCAGAGGGAGGCATAAATTAGAGGGGGGGAACAGGTGGGTAGAAGAGATGGGAACATAGGTGCCTACTGCAATTTCCCCACCCCGTTTTATTGGAATTTGACATGGTAACAAGAGGATTGTGCTCACCTAATTTCTCTCTTCCACCACCACTTATTACAATGAAGGCTATATTAAGTTAGTACAATGAAGACACACATTCAATGAAGACACATTCTTGGTGGCTGCTGTCCAGGTTTGAGATATCCTTCTTTTAGAGGTCCAACAAAAGCTGTCCCAGAGTATGACTTGGCATCGCTGCCATTTTTTTCTTCCAAACAACCATTTAGTTTTTGGGAATCAGCATAGTGGTTCTTTTAATAGCAGTGATATACAGCATTAATGTTTGTGATTGATTAAAAATTGATAAGCACCTATGTGAAATGGAACAAAATTATCAATGGCATGCCATTTAACTTTCAATTCTTTTTTTTCCATTTTATGTCTTACCCTTTATGTCTTACCCTTTGATACAATTGTGCCCTTGCTCTGTGGCAGAACGGAAGGTTCAAAACGGAAGAAGCAGCCAGCATGGATGTGACTAGACCAAAATTAGAGTCAGTGGTTGGAACTTGTGATCTCTCCTTATGGGCTCAACCTTTTATATTCCATATAGTCAGTACACTGATTGTGCATTGATCTATGACAAACTGGGTTGCACAATGTTGCATCCAAGAAGGATAATATATTGAAGTTTAGGTAAAACATACACAAATCTTATCATGCCAATTTCTATTGTATCTGAAGCTCAAACAGGTAAGAAGTTGTTGTTTTTTAAAATCCCCCGCTGATTTTTTTTTAATCAACCCTATGTTCCTATATTTCATTTTTATCCACCTTGACCTTCAGAGATAAGGTTTGCTTAAAAAAAAAGAACAACTAAAATCAAATGTGATAGAAGAGAACAGAAAGATCCATTGCTAATCATTTCAATTTATGGCAAATCATCTCATAATGTTTTTACCTCACCCATTTACAAATAATGGCTGGAAATCAAAGAGTTATTTATCCTCTGCTCTCTCTAATAATGAGCACTCTTAGCATTCACAGTCCTCTGCCATATTGGAAACCAATGTTTATCAAGTGATGTGAGTGTTCACACTGTATCTGGCATCACTGCACTGCATAGTTTCCTTCAGCCAATTTGATTTCCATTCCAGGACTTCACCACAGGCATGTAGCTCTGTACCAACATCATGGTAATTAAACCCACCAGGGACAGCTTGGTGCGCTGTCCAATCCATATGTTTTTCAACTAGAAAAGGAGCGTGTGCGTGACATTGCCCTTCAAAACACATAATCCGCCAAAATAGAAGCATTCCATTGGTGGAGATGGGGGGGGGGCAGAGGGAGCTAGTAGCACAGTTTTATTAGATGCTGCCAATCCAACCATCAGACTGGATTGTACTGTATATGTATTTCTGTTTTACAGTTTTATACTGATCTTTTGTCTTTATTGTGTTTTACCTTTTTATGTTATACACATTACTTTAGAGATTTTTAAAATACTGTATAAAGTGGGCATATAAATATTTTAAATAAATAAATTAAATTTGCATACCTTTCGACCAAGATATAAACTATAGGTTTAAGTTGTGCTTCATGCCACAAAACGTGAACGTGTCTTCCAAGCAAGTCACAAAACAAGGGAATCTGAGTAAATGCAGTAACTGGTTAATTTCATTCCAAGTCAAAAGCAATAAAACAAGAATAAAATGTAGAACAGTAACAAGATTTGGGATGAAGCACACAAGTATTTTTGCATTAACAGCAAAACCCAACACAAAGCTGAATTTTCGAAATGCTGTTTAACCGAATAAACCATGAATTTCAACCCCCTTTTCCACAATGTTGGAGCACACTTATAAATCCATGCTCAAAACTAAGGAAGGGGTGACAAACCCAATAGTGTGCTTGGCTAATTTTAGACTCTGTACTTAATTGGGGGAGGAGGTGCTGTTTAGATGCTAACGTGAGTTACTTCACTTCAAAATGTGGTATGCCCAACCTGGTGTGTTCTGGACAGTCTGCTGGGGGAGGGTGGGCTGGACATCTCCCCCAATCCTGTCCTGAGTCAGTCCTGCTTCAGTTGCTCCCCCCCCCACGAATCTCATTCTGCTCCCTGCCCCAAAAGCCTCGTCATGAGTGTATCACTGGACCCACTAACATGGTCTTAATATATAATTAATATGCCATGCATCTTGACAAGGAATTAAAGGTAAAAGTAAAGGGACTCCTGACCATTAGGTCCAGTTGTGGCCGACTCTGGGGTTGTGGTGCTCATCTCGCTTTATTGGCTGAGGGAGCCGGCGTACAGCGTCCGGGTCATGTGGCTAGCATGACTAAGCTGCTTCTGGCGAACCAGAACGCCGTTTACCTTCCCGCTGGAGTGGTACCTATTTATCTACTTGCACTTTGACGTGCTTTCGAACTGCTAGGTTGGCAGGAGCAGGGACCGAGCAACGGGAGCTCACCCTGTTGCGGGGATTCGAACTGCCAACCTTCTAATCGGCAAGCCCTAGGTTCTGTGGTTTAACCCACAGCGCCACCTGCTTGTGCATATTTTGTGTTCCTCTCTCCAGCCCTTTGAAAAGGTTTTTAGAAACAGAAGCCATGGATAAAATCTAAACCACAAGACTTGGGGCCTGACTGCTTACCTGGCTTCCCAACACTGCCATCACTGGCAGTTACTAAGAAGGGGTGGTAGTAACGGATTGGCTCTATCGCTGCATCAACGGTAGCATCAGATTGGCTTCATCACTGCATTTGCCTCCTCATAGCCACATTTCCTCCTCTTCCTGATAACTGGCAGTGACCCAGGCACTGAGAAGCCAGCAGTGCTGAGACTGCCCTGCTCTGCCCTGACCCATCAATTGCTACTGGAGAGCATGCGTGGGGTGCTAGAGGCTGAAATCAATGCACTGAGAATAGGAGAGGGCACTCTGTGCATGCTTAGAACACTCTCCTTTATTGTTTTCAGATTTTGCTATGTTAAATTCTGAAACTGCTGAGGTTAAGCCCTGCTCCTCTGTTTCTCTCCCTCCCTCTTTAAGGAAACTGCAAGTCAGGTAATCTATTTTAGTGCTGATAAAGCCAGGATGACTCTCTGCTCATGGCTTGATCCCCCCCTCCCAAAAAAATGCTTTAGACAGCATGATGCCACAGCCTCTAGGACACTTCTTTCAAGAATCAATGTACTTCAGTCTACAATGATCTTTCTATAGCAACTGAGGCACAACTGGGTGTCCAAACAAGGTGTTATAAAGGAGGCAGATTATTAGAAAGCTCTGATCACTTAACATCTGAAAATATGAAATATTTCACAAGGTCTTGAAGCTGTATAACAAACAAGTGCCACTTCTACGGGATATTGAGGTTGTATATCAAACCATTGTCTCTTCTAACTACCCACTTACAAAATTGTATTAATAATGCAAGCTTAATGGAAGCAGACAAAGCATATTGATACGTTCAGTTGAAAAGCTGGCGTGGGTCATAAGAGTCTTCACCAAAAAATAAATAAATAAAGTCAGATGAATTTAGCAAAGGTATAGATGCAATTTGGACAGCATGCCAATGATAACGGCATTATTCACAAGGTATTATAAAAGAATAGCATGGGTAAGAAAGGAACATATTGTGCTGGTCTGAGAAATGATTTTGCCAGAAGAATTCTCATTCTTCCTCTCTGAAATACGCTTTAAAAATATGCTTTGGTCCTAGCACATCATATAAAGGGAAGCTCATATTCCCATAATTCCCCTGTAGCTATTGTGTAGTTATATTAGCCAAGTTAATTTCTGGCAACCAGACAGCATCATGCATCATGCTATCAGGACTTCATGTTCCACTCCATAGAGAGGCACCCCTGATCTACTCTACAAGAGATCCAGACAAGACACATGGCCAAAGGAGAGTGAGGCAGCAGACAGAGCCTGTTCCCACATTGTCGAACGCAAACAAGCACTTAGAAACAAGAGGTGCCACATAAACACAGTATGGGACCCTGAACGCTGAACTCCGTGCATTTAAACAAAGGCAATACACTCATGATCAGGCAGCTATGAGCAATTCGCTCAGCAACACAGGAAAAACATCAACCCTCCCTGCATTACGAAAACATCTCCTCCAGTGCAAATTTAACAAGTAACCACTGGCCAGACACTCTGCAGAAGTGGCACTTTGCTGGTGTAAGTAGTCCCTTGCTTTGGTGAGACACTACTGTACCAGCCTATCGCCACACCCAACGTCACAACGGCCAGTGGTATCACAGCCGTGGAATGGAGAATTAACGTCAAGATGGAAGGCATGGCACTTACTCCCGTGCCATGTAATACGGAGAAGAAACGAACAGATTCCGAAGGGGGTAGCTATAGCAAACAACCACAACAATGCACAATAACAACAAATGTGTTGTGTTGTGCAATTTGTAGCCTACAGGCCACTTTCTCAGATGCTTTTCATAAACTCGGCTCTAGCCCACAATGCAGAATTTGGTGAAATGTGCTTTAGCCTATGAAAGCTCATGCCACAATAAATCTGCTCATCATTAAAGATGCCACAGGATAGCAGAGTAATCAATACAAAGTGCCACCAGTAGGCAAAGGGCCAAAGGTGATGAACACGAGTAATAGGGTAGTGGGAGCAATGTCATGAAGGTGCTGGGAGAGAGATCCATGGCAAAGACCGAAACCAGAAAGGGGCAGCTGTACAGTGAAAAGGGAATTATGTCCCACACAAATGAGCAATTCAGACCCCAACTTTTGGCCGAAGCTGCTAATGCAGAAGTGAAAGTTGTGTGGAATAAATGGTACTTAGCATGGCTATGTGTCCTACTTTTTTAGAAGGGATTGTTTCTATTGTTGATGTTTTTACTGTGAAATTGCTTTGAAATATTTTAGGCAGTGCTATTTTTCTAGAAAAAGAGGCGTCAGAACTCACCATGAACACCTCCCTTTTTCTCTTATAATGGCAATGGTGCCCACATGAGAAGTGCCGGAACTGAGTTCTGGCTGAAAAAACCAACAACCCGATTTTATGGGAAACAATCCATAAGTGGAATCAGATAAGCAAATCATCAGAACACACCGGCAAGCTACTTTAGGAGATGGATGAATCTTGAGACATTGGATCCACTTCACTCAGATCTCAATGTGTCCCTTTAGCAAAACAAGTTTTCTAGTAAATGAAATGTATACGCAATATATGTGCCTGTTTCTAATATAGATATCGGGCTTCTGGTTGAAGAGTGGTGTTATAAGAGCTTGAATCACTGAGCAAAGAAAATATGTGATCTTAAGCACACTTCACTTAGAAACAACTTCCATTTAACTCAATGGGACCTACTTCCAAATACAGTGGTGCCTCGCAAGACGAATTTAATTCGTTCTGCGAGTTTTTTCGTCTTGCGAATTTTTCGTCTTGCGAAGCACGGTTTCCCATAGGAATGCATTGAAACGGTTTCCCATAGGAAAAAGGAAACAAACTTGCAAGACGTTTTCGTCTTGCGAAGCAAGCCTATAGGGAAATTCGTCTTGCGAAGCAACTCAAAAAATGAAAAACTCTTTCGTCTTGCGAGTTTTTCATCTTGCGAGGCATTCGTCTTGCGAGGTACCACTGTAAGCATGCATATAAAGCTCAGACCGTAAGAGCGATTCCAATAATACTTTCAGTTTCATGGTTAAGGGTAAACCATTTCAATGTCTGTGGGTTGATACTCTGATTTGTTTGGGGTTGTTTTAATTCAATTAATCAAAATCACACCAAAGTTCAAAAATAATTGCTGAATCGTCTATGTCTATCCCAAGAGTAAATACCATTCTACCACCACAGCCCAGCACAGAGTATGGTGTTTTTATGCCCTCTAAGGTCATCATATTTATTAAATACAGCAGCTACATATTTGCTGGATTGTGGCCCAAAACTAGTTCCCCGGGAAACTGCTAGTCCTGCAAGAGAAAACTCATCTCAATTTTACTTCATGAGCCACAGCTTTTCCAAATTGCTTGGATCATCAGCTTAAACTTAAGTGATCCTTCCCCTGTAATTTCATAGAATTGTAGAAGGCAGGCTCAAGGTCAAGTTAATGTATGCAAATAGTTGTTAACAAAATGTGTTTTTTTTCCTGCCTTGAATAATTCTACACTTTGTCTTCACACTTTACTCCCACATTCTAGGCTCTCTCTACTAGAGGGTTGGCAGCAACATTTTTGACAAAGAAAACATGTTTCAAAAATGAAAAGGGAAAAGCAAAAATTCTGCAGGCCCAATGCATCTTAGATGCAAAACAGCTAGTTCAGTCGACAGTTAGGCCAGTGACTTTTCAGACATTCCATACCACAGAGAAGCAGCCTCAAGATCAAACCCATAGGAACTTTTCTGTGCTGTTCCAAGTCATAATGGGAATATTTCAGAATGTGTATTAGCAGTCTAAGTACCAAACTTTTCTGTGTATAAGACATGGGGTTTTTTTACATTAATGTTTAAAAATTGGCCTCGTCTTATACACAGGTAGTGCGCTGGGTGTCTGTGGTGTTAGTGTGGGTGATTGGTGGTTGCAGGAAGGGCTCTATTTGATTGCTCAACGACTTTGGGCAATCTCCCCGCATTTTCTGAATTTTGAGTCCCCAAAATTAGGAGGTGTCTTATACACGGGGGCATATTATACACGGGAAAATATGGTATGTAATGCAGGCAGGGATGGTCCAAGGTGTTTTGCTGGATGAGGTAGAAAAGCAAATGACGCCCCCCCCCCCACAGTTGCCCTATAAGTCAAGGTGCAGTTAACAAAAGTGACCACATTCTTTTGGCACCTACAGAAGAAAATCCCAGAAGCACCTCTCCCTGGGAGTAAAAATATTAGTCTACATCTCAATTTGATTTGCAGTTTTAAAGTTATACAGTAACTGAGACTGAATACAGCTTGTTAAGAACAACATTTAAACACTACATTAAGACAGCCTTTTCGTGGCAATGCTGTTACCTCTCTTTAAGACTTGCAGTTTCTGGTGTTCCTATGCCTGGGCCAGCCCAATACATTTTGGCACCTGAGGCAACCACAAAATGGTGCCCTCCTCCATGCCAGGAAAGCAGGAGTGAAAATCTACATCCCAACAAGGGAAATAAAAATCTGCATTGGAATCTGCTGCCCTTGTGGATCCGGCCGCCTGAGGCGACTGCCTCACCTTGCCTCATGTGTGGACCGGCCCTGTCGTGTGCACTTTCCCAACAGGAATAATGTGGATCTTGAATTATAAAACGCATAGAGAGACACGTGCTCCCCAATCTTGCATAACACATCCAAGCCAAATCGCTCATAAAAACAGACTGAGTGGGATGGCTGGCAATTACCAAAGCTAAGGAAACAGTGTAATTTGTTTTTGGTTCTGATAAAATACCAATGACACACAGCACCATCTTATACACGTCTGTTCAGAAGTAAGCCCTACTGAGTGCAATGGTACCCAGATATGTGCGTATAGGATGCATCCCTAATTAAGAGGTGCACAAACCTTTATAAACATAAAGATGGAGGACAAGAGGTAATTCTTGGCATGGTGTGAGTAATTTCTGCATTCCATACAAGACCTATCACTCCACCGGAGCTCAAAAATCTTTAGAGGGAGAGGCAGATCAAAAAGCAGAGTATTTGGTATCTAGGGATGAAAGGATCTGTCAACTCATGTTCTCTCTGTTACCAATTTTTCCAGTATTGAATGGGGTTCTATACATTTCTGTAGCCATTAGCGATGGAAGAAAAAATCCTCAGAACAACTATTCAACATTTTTGTATGAATTTGTTCTAACAAACATATTTTGTATGCAGTTTTGACTATAAACTGCTGCTGGTAATTTCTTCTAATATAACGTGTATTTGTTGGTTATTTTTACTAATATATAAATTTTAATGTACACTTGGCACTAATATTGGCATTTTCATGAACACTGTTTGCTTAGGGAACTTCCTTGTAAAACTCAGATTAGTGCAAACTTTGAAGGATTGTTGTGTCTCAGGCCTCATATTGTCTAGGAAAAAGCACGTTTGATAGATTTGGCTTTAAATGCAAACTGAATCAAAATTGTCCCCCATCCTTAGTAGTATTTGGGGTATCACATAAGATATTTTGCTTAAGTTCATATCATAAGTTTTCATAACAAATTTATCTTTTAATTCATACATCGCTTTGGAAGCTTTATATTTTATACACATCATAAAGGTATTTGGCTATGTACAATACAGTATTTGGCTATGTACAATACACTTGACTGACATACTGTAAGTCATAAAAATATAAATGTTTGTTTCAATCTGTACCTAGACTTTTGCAACGTAAATGGACTAGGCTAGAAGCCCCAGGTGTCCTCCAGATGTTGCAGATTCCATTCATGGTGAATAGTGGGGGTGATGGGCATTGTATTCCAGAACCAGGTTGGGGAAGACTGTTCTAGAGCCTTCTCTCTGGCAAATGGGACAAAGCTGAACAGGCCACTGGCCAAGCCTAGAACGCCATTTTGCTGTTCATGCTGCTGCTTTTAAAATCAAGTTCCTTTATTGCAGAGTAGCAAATAGCACAGGGAAGGCTAACATGGTTCCCCTCCAAATGTTTCAGACTACAATTCCCATCAGCCCCAGCCAAGATACCCAATGGCCAGCAATGTTGGCGATGCAGAGCACCACATATATGACCTCTGGGTTCGAGTTTCAGGTTAGGATTACAGAGGCCAGCATTAAAATCTCTACTCGGCCACTCAGTCACTATCTCTCAGCCTAATTTACCTCATAGGGCCGCTGTTAGGACAAAAAGGGGCACGCGATCTGACCTGAGCTCCTTGGAGGAGAAGCAGGCTATGAATTTGATTAATAAATAAGAATTATAGGATCACGCTACTGGGGAATGAAGTGAGTCAATGGGACTCCTCCCCATCAAATACTCTTAGGTTCAGGATGCCAGGTAGTAAGTACTGTGATAAAATGCTGGTGGAGGACAGCACTGTGCCTGCACAATTTCAGCTGAATAGTGCCACCTCTATGGCAGCGCATTTGCCAGAAATACACCAGCCGAGCAGTGGAAATTTGTTTAAAGCGCTGCTGTAAACAGGCTGTCCTCTAACGCGGCTTTGAATTATTTTTAGTTATTACAACATGTTCTCAAGGATTTAAATAAAACGTGGGGAGGGGAGAGAGAAATCTGGTTGACATTATGATGGTTTAACAATGCATAAACAGGCTTCAAAATTCAAAGGAAGATAAAAGAGCTAAAGTTCAGGGGCATTTACCCAACACCTAGTCGGCTTAGTACATTTTTATGACAAAATGCCCCTTCAATCTCAAAGCATTCTTTTGCTTTAGAGCAGTTTTATACTCAGAAGGACTAATCCCAGTCTATTTATGACATAACCACCAACAGCTAAAAGACTGGATGTTTCTACTCAATCCAAACTTTCCCAGAGCAGCCCACTAGCTGCTTCCCATGGCTGGATCCCATGAGTCCCTGGAAACATGTTGATGATAACCATGTGGCGTTTGGACCATGTGGTTAGTATCCATACCAGCGCCAGTGGCTAAGGTTTGTTTGTGTGCCCGCATATGTGTGTGCTGGAACAGTGAAGGTGACACCGTTGAGAAGGTCCTCTTCCTAGTTACACCCCACTCCTACACACACAAACACGGCATTTAAAATGGCAATAAGTTTAAGCACAGAGCCTCCAAAGAAGGTATTGAAAGTACGGGTAGGTTCATAGATGTGGTGATCCTTAATGGCTCTTTATGCTCACAAGCAATATGTCATTGTGGCATTGCTTGGGGGGTTGTGGTGGTTTCCACACACTCTCTTATACAGAGCCAACAAGCTCTCCCCCTATTCTGGAGAGAGAGAGAGAGAGAGAGAGAGAGAGAGAGAGAGAGAGAGAGAGAGAACACCTCCAGTTGTAGATGGATGGAGGTACATATCTAACCTCTGAGCAGGTGGATCACAGCTGCTTAGTTGAAGGAGGTGGAGGGAGGAAGTAGAAAGCACTGGCAGGAGCACAGCATTTCCTCCACGGGTTTGCACTGTGCCCCCTCCCTGCCCCCTCAATTCTCCCCTTCCCCCTCCTGTTAAGTAGCAACCACTTACCTGCTGGGAGGTCAGGTAAGTGCTTCCTCCCCTCCCCCCCCCGCTATGTTGTGTTCTCTTTGTAGAACAAAAGTGAGGGCATACCATTGTGCCAAAATTCACTGCTTCACCTCTCATTGGCATTAACCAGCAAAGGAAGGACAGGTACAGAAAGGGGGGAAATAACAAGTAAGAATAAGAGGCAGGGTTAGGAAGGGGTGGCTGATGCGAAAGGGGGTTCTGTGGTCTTACTATTTGCACAGATCATGAGCAGGACATGGTGGGTTAGTAATTATATGGAACATGTTTCTTTAAAGGAATATATATCCCAAGCTCTACATTTACCTTGTGTAAGCAAGCACAGAAGACCTTCCGATCAATAAATGTCACACCAAAATCCAATCATTTGAAGAAAGTGCATAGAAGCAGAGCCAAGGCAGACACTCTTGCAAATTGGCAAAGACTATCCAACTGTGGTGGGCCATTTCACACATCCCGTCAGTGGCAGGACTGCTCCTGCCACTTACTATCTGGCCCAGGGTGGGGCCTCACAAGGACGGTTGTTGCCACTGATGCTGCTACTGCCCAGGAGGATCCGGAGGGGTGCAGAGTTCTTTTTAACATGTTTTAAAATTTTCCTTTCCCTTTAGATTTTTTATATATGGGGGTGTGATGGATGTTTGGGTGGGTTTGGGAATTTGTTAGATTTTGATGAATTTGTAATTTTTGCAGTTTTTATTTGTATTGTTTTATTGTTTTCTGGGTTGTTTTTGTTTTTTGTTTTTTGTTTTTATTGTTTTAATGGTTTTAATGGTTTTATTGTTTTAGGTTGCGAAAGAATAACATTAATTGCCATCAATGGAGGCTACTATGAGGCTTGGGATTGCTACCGTGGAGGGGCGAGGGAGGTATGGCGGTGGGGGCAGATGTTATAGGCGAAGGGGATCAAGATACGGATATGCTCCAATCTGCGCCCCATCCCGAGGGACGAGGGTAGGGTGAGCAAGGATTACTCACCTCCGTCACTGGTGCTGTGCAATGCCAGGTCTATAGGCAACAAAACCGCCACCCTGCGAGATTTCTTTATCTCGCAGGGGGTCGACCTGGCTTGTGTGATGGAGACCTGGGTGTGTGAAGGGGCAACAGTTACCTTATGAGAAATGGTGCCCCCGGGTTTCTCCGTCCTCCACCAGTCACGGACTGTGGGCCGGGGGGGGAGGGGTGGCATTATTAATCCGGGAAGATTGTCCTTTCAGGGCTCTACCATCGCCATCGATCCCCGGCATTGAATGTGTTGGCCTAGTGTGGGGCTCCGAGGAGAGCTTGGCTGTCTGGCTGGTGTACCGGCCACCTAGCGCACCAGCAGCCACCCTGTCAGGCCTATTGGAGGCGGTGGCCGGCTGGGCCTTGGAGTTCCCTAACCTATTGGTATTGGGGAACTTCAACATCCATGCTGATGCCACTCCCTCCTCACAGGCTCTGGACCTGGTGTCTTCCATGGCGACACTAGGGCTCTCCCAGTTTGTTTCAGGCCCCACACATCAAGCAGGCCACACGCTGGATTTGATCTTTGGCGTAGGTATAGATGTGATCATGTCTCCTTCGATGAAGGTGCCATGGTCTGATCACTACGCTCTGAAAGCCAGGATTGACTTTCTACCCCCACCCTGCTTAGGTGGTGAGCTGATTTGGGCCCGCCCGCAGAGGCTGATGGACCCTGATAGATTCCGCCAAGCCTTGCGGGACCTTGCTCCCCCTGGCGACTCATTGAATGAGCTTGTTGAGGGCTGGAATATCCAGCTCCTGGCAGCCATCGATGAGATCGCACCTAAGCACCTCTGCGACCCCGCAGAAACCGGGCTCCCTGGTTTACCAAGGAGCTCCGGAAAATGAAGCGGGACCTCAGATGGCTAGAGCGAGTATGGCGGGGTGCCCATGACGGAGCCTCAAGAACATCTTATAGGGCTTTTATGAAAACCTATGAGATGGCGGTGAAGGCTGCTAAGAAGTCTTACTTCTCGGCCTCCATTGCATCCGCTAGCTCTCGCCCGGCGCAGTTATTTAGTATAATCAGGTCTTTAATGTCCCTTGAGGGACAGCCAAATTTAAATAACAATTTGACACACAGCTGTGAGGCATTTGTGAGCTTTTTTGTGGAGAAGGTCTTGTTGCTCCGCCATGACCTCCCTGCCAATTTGGATACAATAAAGGAACTGGAGGCCCCTCAACTGTCCTCGGGTCCAGTATTGGACCACTTCGACCGGATATCCCCAGCCGATGTGGACAGACTCCTCCAAGCTGGAAAGCCCACCACCTGTCCTCTCGACCCGTGCCCGTCTTGGCTGATTAGAGCGTGTCCAGACAAGGTGCTCTGGGGGATATCATCAATTTGTCCCTTGGCACCGGGATATTCCCAGGGGAACTGAAGGAGGCAGTGGTGTGCCCGCTCTTAAAGAAAACATCATTAGATCCTTTAGATCTATCCAATTACCGCCCGGTTTCGAATCTTCCGTTCCTGGGTAAGGTGATTGAGAGAGCGGTTGCTAAACAGCTTGGTGGATTTCTGGATGAAACATCGGCTCTGGATCCATTCCAGTCCGGCGTCCACGCTGGTCATGGGACCGAGACGGCTCTGGTTGCCCTAACAGATGATCTTCGTAGACAGCTGGATCGAGGTGGGTCGGGGCTGCTGATTCTTCTAGATCTGTCAGCAGCTTTCGACATGGTCGATCACGAACTTCTGGACCACTGCCTTGCCGACGTGGGGATCCAGGGCACAGTCCTTCAATGGCTGCGCTCGTTTCTCTCTGGTCGGGGACAGAGGGTGGCGCTTGGGGGGGAATTGTCATTGCGCCACTCGTTGGTGTGTGGAGTACCTCAGGGTGCGATACTCTCCCCGATGCTTTTCAACATCTTTATGCGCCCCCTCGCCCAGCTTGTCCGGAGTTTTGGGCTGGGTTGCCATCAGTATGCCGATGACACCCAACTCTATCTGTTGATGGGTGGCCATCCTGACTCGGCCTCAGACACACTGACCAGATGTTTGGAAGCTGTGGCTGGATGGTTACGTGGGAGCCGGTTGAAGCTAAATCCTTCGAAGACAGAGGTCCTGTGGCTGGGACAGGACGATATGGGATTGGGGGGGCAACTCCCATCTCTTGCGGGGGCGCAATTAGTGCCAGCACCATCCGTTAAGAGTTTGGGTGTAATCTTCGACACCTCCCTTTCCATGGAGGCGCAGATTGCAGCTATAACAAAAGCGGCATTTTTCCATCTCCGCCAAGCTAAGCAGTTGGCTCCTTACCTCTCTCGCCCTGACCTAGCCACTGTGATCCACGCGACGGTCACCTCCAGACTGGATTATTGTAACTCACTCTACGTGGGGCTGCCCTTGAGACTGACCCAGAAACTCCAGCGGGTGCAGAATGCTGCAGCGAGACTCCTTACGGGGACTTCGCTGCGAGATCACATTCATCCGGTGCTATACCAGCTGCACTGGCTCCCGGTGGAGTACAGGATCAGGTTTAAGGTGCTGGTTTTAACCTTTAAAGCCCTATATGGCCTAGGACCCTCGTACCTACGGGACCGCCTCTCCTGGTATGCCCCACAGAGAAACTTACGGTCCTCAAATAAAAATATCTTGAAGGTCCCAGGCCACAGAGAAGTTAGGCTGGCCTCAACTAGAGCCAGGGCTTTTTCGGCTGTGGCTCCGATCTGGTGGAACACTCTATCACAAGAGACTAGGGCCCTGCGGGACTTGACATCTTTCTGCAGGACCTGCAAGACAGCTGTTCCACCAGGCCTTTGGCCAGGGCACAGCCTGACTCCCTCGGCAATCTTCGCTCCCTCGGCAATCTTCGCAGAGCTCTGGCCCAATGGTTGCCAGTGGCTTGAATTAATTAATTTTTTAATGAATGATTTTAGAGTGTTGTTTGTGCTGTACTTTTGTACTGTTTTATTGTTGTTAGCCGCCCTGAGCCCGGCTTCGGCTGGGGAGGGCGGGATATAAATAAAATTTATTATTATTATTATTATTATTATTATTATTATTATTATTATTATTAGCCTTCCCATTCAAGTACACACTGCAGGGATCTGCAGGCAACCCATCAGAAATCCCCTGAGGTGTGAACTCATATGACTTATTTGTTTGACAATGCAATCCTAAACATGTCTACTCAGAAGTAACTCCTAGTGAGCTCAATGGAACTTACTCCCAGGTAAGTGGGAACAGGACTGCAACCTTAAAGCAAGTGTTCTAGAACACAGTTGCAGTTGCTAAAGAAGAGCAACAACAAAAGGAACAGGCAGATTCACTGTGGCGATTGTACAGGCACTTCCAAACATTTCCTCCTTTTTTTGCATCTTGGAATGTCAGTCAATCAATTTTATTGCATATAGCCAAAGGCCTTTACCATGGAAGACAGAGAATGAAAGGAAACTTTCATCCAAAATCATACAACCTGTAGCAGTTTGCACCATAAAAAGAAATTTACAACATTAAAACTTAAGATTGGAGTACATTCACATAGCTGGAATGGAGTTTCTTGGCTGCCAGAGCAAATTTGGCTACCTGGTGTGTAATATATAGATAGCTATCTGCTTAGAGTTCAACTGTCAATTCCTGCGTGGATTGACCCGGAAGCCAATTAAAAACTGGCATAGCTGTCAACTTTTCCCTTTTCTTGCGAGGAATCCTATTTGGAATAAGGGTATTTCCCTTTAAAAAGGGAAACGTTGACAGCTATGAGAACTGGCGATATAAATTTTCCTCTGGGCATTGTATACAGGGGGCAAATCAGCAGTTAGTGTGTGATATCCTCTACCTGATTTCATCCATATATACATTTGTGATCCATATGGGGAATTCCCCAATATCTCCCCTCTAAATATGCTGAGGGCATCTGTTGAAATCTTAGTTCTGCAGAGGCCCTGCATAGTTGTGGGAAGGTCAGAGTCTCAAGGTAACGGGGCCTTGAGTGATCCATCTTAATTTGGGGGTACCAAATAGAGTGACGGGCGGCAATGATGGATGCTCTGTCTTGGTTGACATCCTGATCAAAAATCCAATTTCTAAGGTCATGTGGCCTAAGGGCTAAGCAGTTCTCCATTGGAAGATCTGCTAAAGTTTATAAGCCCTAAAGTTATCTTGGCACTTTTGTGCTCAGCCCCTGCCCTTAGTTGCTCTTACCAGCAGATCTTAGTAAGAGTATGATCCTCGGAGGCATTTAGCCTGTGCCAGTATCTCAGATAGGCTAGATCAATTCTGGCTGCTAGCAAGGGGAGGCCAAACTCAGCTCTGAGGTGAGCTGCCAGTGTCCCACAGGGAAGCCCCAAAATCTGCCTCATAAATTTATTTTGCAGGACCTCTATTTCAGTTTTAATACCAATTCCCCATACCTCAGCCCCGTAGAGCATTTGGCTGATGATTTTAGAGACAAATATCTTAATAGCTAACTGCCCGCCCTTCGAATGGAAGAACCTATATAGCTGCCCAGTAGAATGGCCAGATATTAGCTTAATTGCTTCCAGATGGGGTTTCCATGATGATTTCCCATTGATAAATAATCCTAGATATTTAAAACTGAGCACTTGATCAGGGGTGTGACCGTCTAGAGTCCACCTGGACTTGATAGTCCTCTTGCCAAATACAGTGACCTTGGTTTTATTGTAGTTAATTTTTTAGATGCTTTTTTTTACACAGCTGTCCAAATTAACCAGCATCCTTCTAAGTCTGATTTTATTCTGCGATAACAAAACTAAATCATTGGCATAGAGCAGAATTGGCACTTTACGATTCCCAAGGGTGGGGGGCAAAAAAGGATGGGGATGCCATATCAAGGATGAGATTGTTTATATCGTAATTAAATAGGAAGGGTGCATCTTGGAATGAAAAAGTGGACATTTCAAATTATGTAAATGGAGATGATGCACAGCACCCTTTCCTCAAAGGGAAACTTTAGTAGTACAACGATGACCTTTCTCTGGACAAATGAAAAACGAATAGATTCAACATAAATCATGGAATGCTGTTGATCAAGTAATACTTCCTCCTTCCTAAGTGCCGATTGCTGATAAAACAGCTGTTTTCAAATGAAAAATGAGTTACTACAACCTCTAAGGTTCCAATAAATCAGGAACACAAGCCGAAACTGGAACTTTTCATGGCACTCAAGTCTTAAATTATTAGCAACATATCACAGGTGCACCTGCAGCCCATATAAATAGCCAGAAATTACTCTCATAGTTGCTCTGAACTTCAAAAGGACAGAAAACTAACACTTTCAATGTATTCCTGAAAGCTGTAGCAAGCATTTTCACTGATGCTGGGTAAATTACAGAAAGGCAAGGTTAGCGGTTTAGAATTAAATAACCAAATAGGGACTATAAACAACTCCACATAGCCCCCAAACTATGCATTTTTAATTTGGATACCAGGAATATTTTCTCCACATTTAGTAAGACTATGAGAAATAGAGCAGAAAGACCTAAAGCATCTCAAAAAAAGAAGCAACAGCCAGAATTCTGCAAATTCCTTTTTATAGGGTGAATGGCTGGGCTTACATCAACTAGGGCCCCCTGCATGTCCTATGCAGGCTCCCCCCCCCCCAGCCCCATATTATGTCAGAAACTGAATCATTATCAAAGTGAACTGAACCATTCAGAGAGAAAAAGTGGTGCTGAACACCCATTTTGCTCCTGAGAAAGGGGCAGCACTCATAACATCTCCCCAGCATTGTTTGGGTTAGAATTATTAGCTGCCCCTTGCATTTTTCTGAGATTTCTCTCACTCTGAAGGACTGCTTTCAACTCAGTGCCACGTAGCTCCCTGGTTATTTCTTATTTCATATCATTGTAGTTCCACTGAAATCATTAGAGTATTAATATGACCAAGAGTTGGCCGGAAATAAATCACACTAAAGTTGGAGTTAATTCTTTATTAGCAGAAACACCACCTTCACAGAACTTAGTGAACACAGCAGCTCATCCCGGTAGGTCTGGCCCCATGAATCAGTTGCCGAGACTGAAAGTCCCCACCTCCCCATGATCGACTAAGTCCCCTCTTCTCTAGAGCTTTCCCCAAGCAATCAGAGACTGTGCCTGCACGCAGCCTGTCACTGTTCTGCCTCTTCTGGTCCTGCGAGTCACTTGGGGGGGGGGGAGCAGCAGGAGGAGACACCTATGACTCTTCACCAGCCTAACTCACCTCTGCCTCTTGGCCTCCCTCTTCCCACTGGCCTGCTTCAGCTTCAGCTTCTGCCTCTGTTTCTGTTTCTGGACCTCTCTCTGCCACTGACTCGCCCAGCTCACTAAGCCCTGTTACCTCTTCCCAGTCTTCTCCCTCTGACTACTCATCATTGTCCTACCACCACTTCCTCAGCTCAGAGCCTTCTTCCCTTGGCTGTTCCCCAGCTGGTTCCTCCCACTATGCCTTTGCATCCAACCAGTCTAGGACACAATATGGCCGAGCTCTCCAGAATCCTCTGTTTTGAACAAGGCCAACCTCAGCTGCCTTATTTCCCACACAAGACAAAGCAATGAAATGTACAAACATGCCATATAAACGAGATGATGACGATGAT
Organism: Podarcis bocagei; assembly: GCF_964188305.1. Taxonomy (NCBI): domain Eukaryota; kingdom Metazoa; phylum Chordata; class Lepidosauria; order Squamata; family Lacertidae; genus Podarcis; species Podarcis bocagei. The sequence goes on along the minus strand of NC_138127.1, from coordinate 23,359,420 downwards.
GGTGATTTGAATAGCCAATATTCAAAAGAGAACCTTCCAGTGGGTGAGGCATCTGACTACTAAACACGGATGCTGAAATGCCGTGCAGGTTTCAAGTATGAATATTTCTGTAATCAGGGTATTTTTAAAGGAACAAATAAATCTACAATCAAGAATGACCTAATATGCTCTGTTACTTGTGTTGGCATCTCTGCTTGCGAAATAACATCACAGCTTGTGACATTGTGCAAGCACACTTCTAAATATATCCCCTCCTAAGTGTGCTGTGCTGTTGCAGCAAGGCTTAGGATCAGAGCATTCAGTTTCATCAAATCTTGCACGAAGGCTTAGTCATTGTAACTGTATGAGGCCAAGGTGGGAGAGAACATGCTTTTAAAAAGGGCTAAGAATGAGCCCTTAGTGAAACCTCAGTGGTTCACATTCTGTCATTTGACCCTGTTCCTCCCCAACAACAAGCACAATCAATAGAGATTGACACTTTCTGGAGTTATGAGCTAACCCTATGCACAAATTTCACACACACACAAACTCCAGGTCACTTCTCTTATCTACCAAGATGTATATTTTGCACAATGCAGCCCCCTAGGAACAAAAGAGTCATAGCCGGGGGGGGGGGACATATACTGCGGAAATACTCGTGCAAAAGGCATACAGAGCTCCTGTCTTTCCTCATTACCTCATATAAGTTTAATTTCTAAAATAAGCTGTGCAAGGGTTAAGTGATGACCTTAGATTTGTCAAATATACTACTACTACTTTTTACTAGAGCCCCAGGATTTACCAACCAGAGCCAGGTATATGCAAAATACACAGAATTAAAGAAGTCTGAGCACAGTAATTTTCCATAAAACTCTACTTCTGGTTGTAGGGCTGGCCCAAGACATTTTGCTACCTTAGGCTGCCCCAACTCCAACTGCATACTGACAGTTGAATATTATTCTAACACATGTGATGGAACAATATCTTCTCACTGAAAGCTGACTAAAATAAATTATGTCTCAAACATATATGCACTGCTATTTTTCAATAGGATGTATATGTACTGTACTGTTTTTCAAACATATGTAGGTGGTTGTTATGATTGATAAAAAGCAAAGCCATTTAAAACCATTACTAGGTTCATAATAGTTTGTTGTTGGTATGCATTTTCTCAGTTAATGGAGCCTAAAATCACAACAATAAGCATGGGGGGGTGGGGGTGTCCATGAAATTCTTTGGTGTGAAAAAGGGGGTCCTCGTTAAAGTTGGGAACCACTGTAGTAATATATATTGTAGCCAATGCCTTGTATAGAATTTATTTAGTTCCACTGTTTCATGGCACTTTAGGGAACTGCAGGCCTCTGAAGTTGTCATCAGAATTGAAATAGTTGACACAGAGGTCTTCAGCTTCCGGTCTACTGTGGGTAGCGTCTTCACCTCATTGCGCTCACTGACTGAGAGCGGGCTGTCTCGAAGGAGACAAAAATACGAGTTTCATTCTCCTCACTGATCAGACCTATGTGGACCTCAAACTGCAGCTGCTTCCAAAGGACCCATTCATCTGCAAAGTCCTTGTGTGCATAGCACAGGGCTCCTGGAGGTTCAAGTCATTGTGTCATACCTGTGTGTTGTTCATGTTGTCCTACAGCTGTCTTTTAAAAAGACAAAAAACAACAACCCTTCAGCCATCATGGTCCACTAAGATAGGTTGGGTTTTTCGGTGCTCGGATCCTGACTGCTATAAACCTTTAAACTGCAGGGTGACGCTGGTCCTGCAAACATTCAGCAGGAAACTTTCTGGCCCCTCACTCAAAGACTGGAAAGAGACCATGATGCAATGGCAGAGAACACACTTCAAGTCTAGAACATCTTATATGTTCAATGTCTAACATCTCCCATGAAAAAGAACTCATAACAGGGCTGGGAAAGACCACCACCTGGGATTGGGAAATCCAAACCCTGTCAAAGGAGAAAATATGAGGCTCCAGCTGGTAGAAGGAGCAATGACTTCTTCAGTCACATGTGTCCCACTCTGAAACTTAATTGTCAATTTCATAATGCCATATAAATCTATGGTACGACCGCACTTGGAAAACTGTACAATTCTGATTGCCTCACCTCAAAAAGGATATTGCAGAGTTTGGCAAAGGTTTAGAAAAGGGCAACCCAAATGACAAGGGTTTGCAGCAACTCCCCTATGAGAAAAGGGTGCAAAATTTGAGGCTTTTTAGTTTAGAAAACAATGCATGTAAGGGGCGACATGATGGAGTGTCATGAACTGGCAGAACTATGGGGAGGAGGAAGATGATCCCAGCGAGGGGTGTAGCAGGGATTGGGACACACTGGGCCAAGCTGGGGTTGGGGAAGTATTCACAGGGTGATGGAGGACGGCAAGGGGATAGAGGTCAGTGCACAGGAACCAGAGCAGCAGGATCCATCACCACAGCGACCCCTGTCCCCATGAACACAGAGGGCTCTGAGGCCTAGGAAGCAGCAGGAGGGATGCTCTAGAAGGCTGGTGCAGGCAAGAGCTCACAGCCCAGCTCCCTAGCTGGCCAGGTGGGGCTCACTAGCTCTGGGAGGAGGTCTATGAGTCCTTAGCTAGAGTAGGTTCAGAACAGGTGAGGGTCTCATGCCTCGTCAAGCCCAGATGCAGCAATCAGCATGCAAAGTGTACAAGGAAAGCAGAGCTGAGGTGCTGGGTCTGCTCAACCTCTCAGAGGCTCTGCTGAGCGGGTGTAGCTCCTAAGTTGTGGTGCTCCTACCCCACAGCGCTGAAAGTGTGCCTTTTTACATTGGCATTTGACACTTGAATATATTTTTAGGACCCACCTTATTTTGTGATTTTAAGGGTTATTTGTTTTTTAAACTATTTTTATTATTGTGTTTTAATATTGTAAAGGGCAATAAATAAAACAAACAAATAAAATCACAGCTATGACCTATGATCTTTAACAATAAAGAGGGATATACACTGGTTGAAACTCTCTCCTACAGCATCCTCTCACGCGTGTCTTTATCTATTCAACATCTTTCTAGGTCCTGAATTACTGAACGTGATTATATGCATCATATACAGAACGCCACAACACACATTACACGTTGATCAATACACACAGAAATGATCCATTACAGTAAATTGCCACTACAAAAATTAATGTGTAATAAAATAATGCTATCTGTTATCCATAGGGAGATTATGGTGATTCCATTTCTTACCTATCCTTCACCATAAGGTACCAGGGCAGGTTACAGCAATTTAAAAAACACAATATTAAAATGAGTTTATGCAGTGGAAGATTACATTTACTGAAGTAGACTGTAAGATTAGGCTTACTAGTGATATACTCCTCCGAGTATACATTAGGGATAATATGAAGGGAAAAGAAGATATGTTGGCTGAAATCATAGATTAGAAAAAGCTAACATCTGTGCTTTACCCTTTGCATTTGGCTTCTATATCATTTGTGTGCTTGCATGTTTTTCATTTCCATTTATTTATTTAACATTTATAGCCCACTTAATATTTTAAAATCTCTATCAGTATACAATATAAACAACTTTGCATATAGTTATAATCCTAATCTGTATTTACCTTGGCAAATAATTTCAAAAGATTCAGGGGTATCTTCAAAACATAATACATCAACCATTTTTGCCCTTATCCCTTATATGCAGGATTGCTTCATCTACAGTCACTAAGAATTAACATCACAAGTTATAAAAGTGCCTTAGAGTCACCGTCCCCAAATGTAATGGATGGGGTTTTCCAGAGCACTTAGCATTGACCTAACTTTGCTCCCAGTGCAGCCTTTGGTAAAAACGCCAACTGACTTCACTTGGAAGGAACTGAAGGGAGCGCTGAGCGCTACTGAAAACAGCCGCGTTTACAGATTTTCCTGGTGTAGGCTTTGTACTTAACAGCAGAAAATAAATATACCCACTGCCTCTGAATATCTTTAAGCCATATTGTGAGGTCAGATATCTCAGTGGAGATCGGCAGCATCATTTGAGATCCCCTTGCTAAGACGACAACCAGCACCAAAGGAAAATGCAGCTTTTACTAGCCCGTTTTTTGATGCTACGGCACAAGAAGACACCACAATACAAGGATGGGGCTGGTTGCTTTGCTACACCAACAGTAGTTGTCATCTGGAATTCCTTCCTTCCTTTCTGCTTCTGAGTAGGAACCTGTGTTGAGACAATGGCCAGAGCACCAAGTTCTTTGTAGCTGCTGAGTTGTTACCTTTTTCTCTTTTGAAAGAGGAAGTTGGAAGAGTGATGCTTTAACCCACTTTCCCTTTCGCCTCTTACATTATTTTCAAGGCTCAGGTTAATATCTGAATTCTACCCAGATCTCCTGGGGAACTGATGTGTGTGCAAGCACTCTCTCTTCCTTTCTGTCTCTTGAGGGGAGCGGGTGGTGTCTGCCCACAGCACTCAAAAATCCAAATGTGTCCATTGGCTGAAAAAACACTGGAAATCCTTGAAGATATATATATATATATATATACACACACACAAACTTTTCTGTTTTCCCCCTGAGGTTTTGGTTTCTCTTGGAGGGAAGTGGGCCAACATACAATATAGAATAACTAGATCAGCCTTCTCCTGGTGACCTCCAGGCATTTTGGACAACCACTCCCATCATCCCTGACCACTGGAAGTCAAAGTCAAAGACCTCTGGAGGTCCACAAGTAGGGGAAGGTTTGAATATATGGTCAATCTACAAAGCACATTAAGTATTTTTTTCATGTCGTAAGCCACCTTGAGCATGGTTTGAATTGTGGAAAGGCAGCATACAAATAAAATTATGTATATATTATGTATACATGCCTCCATCAGGAGCCAAGCCAGCGTTGTAGAACTTTCTTGCAGCTCAGATCAGATAGGCCCCCAAAAAACAATCAAGCAGTGTATAAGTTTTATGAAATGAATAAATATTGAACTTCCAGTGCCTACTGGAGACTTTTTTTAAAAAAAATGTATCTCTATTGTATTTATTGAGTTCACTGCTTTCAGACAGTTGTAATTACGTGGTATATAAATTGTTAAATTAAATTAATAATAATTAATGCACATTGGTGCATATTAATTAATATGTAATAAGTTGCTACCCTGTTTGGATTTTTCTCTGCTAACAATAAGCCAGCAAAGCTCTCTACATTTTTCAGTTTATTTCATTTGTTTCTCCTACTGCATTTCTATCCTTATTTGCTGCACACAACCTGCTGCCTCCTCTTAAGGTGCCATTTTAATTGGAGGGCCAACGCATTTTGAAGTTCGTTTTTCCCAGGTACAAAATACTATAATGTTTTCCCCCCAAAGGTGCTTTTATTGCTGTTGGCACTGATGCACTAGATGTGGTTGCCTAGGTGTCTCTGGTAACAACTTGATACAGTATTCTCTATGACTAGAAGCACAACCTGTCTGTGCAGAAGTTAAGACCTGCTGAATTCAATGGGGGCTTACTCCTAGATAAATGGAATTAGCATTGCAGCCTAAATTACTGGTGAGTGACACAACACTCCCATGCCTGTGCTATTTCAGTTTCGCTTAGTTTTGTTTAATTCTTTAGGAGCAGTATAGCCACCTGCACAGAAATAAATATCTAGACAATTGTTAAGGGAGACAAAAGCGTAGCCACTCCTTCTCTATTAAGGGCAGGCAGGCGGGATATTGCATTACGCCACTGACACAGTTACTTGCAGGAGAATCACACCTTCGCTAAAATATATGATTTGGGTGAGTCTGTGGAAAGGCCACGTAGGATATATGGCCGGAGAGCATCACAAAGGCCAGGGAAACCACCTAAGTCAGCATGAGTAAGCCAGACCAACACTTCCAATTTAGCTAGCTATGAGGACAAATGTGGCATCATGCAGGATTACATTAAACACATTTTTATTTTTGTAATCCAGAACAGCAGCAGCTTTGGGCATTTTAAGAGGTGCCAACAAGTGAATGCAAGAGTGCATTGTTACTGGCTTTTGACTCACTGGAAGACTGGCTCACAGCACCATCTAACATGTCTCCACTCAAAACTTAAGTTCCACTAAGTTCAATGGGACTTGCTCCCCAAAAACTGGGCATAGGGTTGCAGCCTCAATCAGTGGCTTTTCATCTTTAGCCTGGTGACCTGTTTTAGTTTTGTTATCACAAACTGGTGTGAAATCTTTCAAGTTTCCCAGAGCTCTTCATCAGGATAGATTGCATGCAAACCAGGAAGGGCAGGTACAGGGGAAGAGAAAGAGAAAGAGAAAAACTGGTTGGTGGTAGCACCATGAGTACATCTAGTAAGAGTCTTAAAGCACAATGCAGGAAGCAGCAGCATACATTCATCATCATCATCATATTATTATTATTATTTATTGAATTTATATACCACCCTATACCCGCAGGTCTCAGTGCTCTGCAAAAAAAGCCCCACTTGAATGTCTGCTACCTCCTCCCACATTTTGCCTGCAGACTCTTACCAAATGTAGACTCATGGTGCTACAGCCAGCCACGGTCTCTCCCCTCCTACTTTGCTTCCCATGGCCTGATGAAGAGTTCTGGATAACTCCAAAGCCTGCACCCCTCATTTGTGCTGCTTTATTCATATATTTATTTATTTATTTGCATTCCATTCATGAATCACTTCCTACGAAACAACTTGAAGTGTTTTAACCATTAAAAACGTCAACAAGATACATAAAACAAATTTCATATATAAAAACCATTCAAACAGTTTCTTATGGGCCAAGATAGCTACGTTTATTGTTTTACTTGCTTCTTGACAAAGCATTGACCTCAGCGACAAAACGCAGCATTAGAAACTCAGATGTATAATCTAATCGCCAAATGGCACCTTAAATTGTTTTCCCCCACCGCAATGAGATTTATTATTATCATCATCATCATCATTTCTATACTGCTTTATATTTTAAACAAATCTCAAAGAGGTTTACAACACATAAAATGTCAAATAAAACAATCCAAAATAAAACAAATTCAAGCTTCAAGGAAAATATTTCAGATCCTTCTCTAAGTGACATTTTGCTTTCCCCAGTCGCCAACCTGGTACCCAGAGACCTTCACGTGGTAGCACCTGGACCCACAGCAGTCGAAAAACGCACCTGGCTATTTTCCAACACTGCCAAGAATAGTCATTTCCCCAAGCCTCTTTCCCACAAAAAGAAGGGACTGCCCATGAAAGTTCAAGTAAAACATTCTTTCCCTCAAAATTATTGTTCTCCAAGGGTCATTATTCCTTGAAGGACCACAAGGGAATGCTTCTTACAATATAACATAATGTAATGTAGTACTTCTTCAACAAGAACTTTGTGGCCCTCCAGATATTGTTGAACTATGGCTCCCATCATCTCCCTGGCTAGCTGAGGCTGGTGGGAGTTGGAATCCAACAGCATCCACAGGGTGCCAGGTTCCTCATCCCTACCATAACCTCGCGTTTGGGGCAGGCCATGCCACACAAAAACCACCTTGTAGGTGGACTTTTATCAACCTGAAGCTAAAGGAACAGGGCTAGTAAGAAGCTGTCAGCCCTATTTGCATACTATTCTAAGTTCTCCCTCTTTCCTACTGCACAAAGCACATTATCCACTTTGCCATGTGCCAAGCTTCTCCTGAATTGCTCTTGATTCCAGAAGGGAAATGCCCAACCGAAAGCCCACTTTCTCGTACCTGACGCAGCAGCACCTTTATTATTACTCGGGTGGCTTTGAACAAAATGTGTGGGTGCACAAGCCTAATGGAAAGAAGTTCCTTTCGGTACCACAGCCCTTTTGAACACTTGATCGAGCAACGTAAACTCATCTAGCTTTAAAGTGCAATCCTCAAAGAGCTGTGTTCAAATGTTAACTTTCCAGAGGCGTCCACAAATTCCTTCAACGAAAGCTTGGAAGGCTCCCACTACAACCTCCTGGAATAGATTTTAAATACTGAGGGCCAAAATGGCAGAGCAGAGAGCAACCGTGGCCAAAATTTTCTCTTTTCTTTTCTTTTCAAGCAAGCAAGCCACAAGTCATGTCTGGAGCTTGGGAAAGCCCTTCTCCAGTGCCTGAAAAGCTCTTCCATGATGCCTCAGTGACGATGTATCTTTACTATACCTGGCCAGAAAGCAGTGCAGCAGGAGAGAAGCAGGCAAGGGGGCAGTTCTATCTCTCTGCTCTAGGCAGGCTCACACCTGCTTTGGCCCAGGTGTGCCACCAAAACCCACTGGCTATGCTGCTTGCGGCAGGTGTGGCACAGGTTGGCTGCCCCAGTGCTCCCAGCAGCAGCATGGTGCAGAATTTTATTTAAATGGCCTTGGGCCTCACACCCTCTGCCAGCCTCACCTATATTGCAAGGCTGTCATGAGGCTCACAAATAACACCTTTTTTTGTCAATGGAGGCAGAATACAAACTAGCAGCGTTCCTTTAGAAATCTATTCAATACAATGCCACCTTAAGCATGCCACAAGGAAGCAAAGCCACTGTTTAGGGCTGGGCTGTTGATGTAGGGTGCTGTGTTAAAGGGTGCAGCAGAAAGTTTAAATAGTTATAAGTGAATAGTAGGCAGGGGTTAAGGGAATGGACCAAACGTCTGTAACATTTCAGCTCTCCTGTTATCTTTCCATATCTTTATTTATAAAGACATACTTTCACTGTTACATTGACATGCACTCTGCTATTCCTATTCCTCTCCTCTCCCAAGATTATCAACCACACCCCAAGGGTTGCAAACAGCTGCCTTCTGTTCTCACGGCACCATAACCCTTAAACAGCAGCAAAGTCGAGCCATTTCGTTCCCAATTACTGGGCCTTAGTGTACATTTGTGCAATTGATGGTGGCAACTGCCACCACTACTGCAGAAATTCAAACCCCAGTGCAGATCAGAGGAGGAAGAGGCAACACCACAATGAGAGACTGACGCTGTGCCCCCCCCCCCCGGCTCCATCACTCGCAGTAGACAGCATAGAAGTTGAGAGCCTGCAGGGATTCCATATTTCCCATCTATTATAGATGACACTGCTAGCAGGGGGGAGAGGAGAGGAACAAACACCAGAACTTGCACCTCAGAAGTCATTGTTTGGGATTCCACCCAAAGAGAAACGCTTCCCCATATGCTTACACACCTTCCGTGAAAGCCACTAAACCTGATCTTCCACATAAACACATGGAAGCAGAAAATCCACCGGGAGGAAAAGGAATGTTTTGAACACCAATAGGGGGGCTTAAATATGAGCTAGAAGGGTTGTGTTCTGCAATCTAGACTGCCCTTTCCATCCAAAAAGAAGGCAGGCCTCGAGCATAAAGAAAAAGCCTGATCCCCCTTTACAGGCCCAACTACACACCTATTTTTATACAGGAGATATAAATTTGGAGATCACATTAGACTCGAATACACTTATTTGCAGGAGGAATAGAAAATATAGTCATGTAAGGCATCAGATGGGGGTAAAAAACGAGGCTGAGGAAAGGAGAAGGGGTGGACTGGAGAACACCCAAATATGGCATCTACCAACACTCTGATTTACACACAAGCACACACAGACACACACCCTTTTGCAGCTTGTGATCTAGGGCATGGAGCCTGTCAATTGTCCAGTTCCACCAACAGGTATATATATATATATGCACAACCGTTTTTGTGAGGTAGCGAGACATGCAATTCTTTGCATTTATCACGTTAAAATGCCTCTTGGTATCTCGAATACATACTTGGCCATCTCTTCCTCCCCGTTTCGGTACAACACAGCCCAGTGAAAAATGTTGTTGCTGCCATTGTTTTAAAGGGAGGGAGGCAGGAGGGAAGAGAAAGACCCACCCCAAATGGAGAATTCCTGCAGGTGGTTGATGTTAACAACAAGGCACACACACACACCACAAAGTCCCACGGCAGCTAGGCTGGGCTCCGTTTCAACCAGGTGGGGGCAGCACGGACTTTTGAAGACTCTGCCTAGGGAAACCCCACCCCATCGGACCCTCCCAAAATAGACAGAGTTGTTATTATTATTATTCGCAGAGGAATTCTTCCTAAAGGTGGAATGGGAATGCCTGTCGTCCAGCTTATCTTTCAGAAGCACATACACATGGCTTGGCCCCCCATTCATTCACAGACCTCGCCTTCCTTTGCCTTCCGGTTTACGCATCGCCTCCCCCCCCCTCCACGCCAGTTATTTAGGAGAGGCCATGGAAGAAGGTGCAGGAAGAGTTTCCAAGGCAAGAGCATAGGAAGTTCTATGAGGAGTGGAGGAAAGGTACCCTGAGTGTGACCCACAAGCAAGCATGAAAGCACCCCTCTCCCTCCCTCCTTCCTTGCGCCATTCATAAAAAGTCTGCCTCTGCTTCAGCGCCTCTCCTTCCTCGCCCTGTCGGGAGCACCAGCTCCCCCACCTTCCCTGCCTCCCTCCCTCCCGCGGCGAAGGAGAGAGTGCATGAATGGAGTGCGCGAGGGAGGGAGTGGAAGACTGCCTGCCAGCCCGGCCTCTGGCTTACTTGAGCATGGCCTCTTCCTTCTCTTCCTCTTCCTTCTGCCGGTCCATCACAGCCATAATAATGTTCCTCTCCTCTTCCGTCAGGTGGCTCAGGTCGGGCAGCTCCTGCATGGGAGGCGGCACGGTGGGTGGGCGAGGGCCGCGGGGCCCCAGCGAAGCCGGAGAAGAAGCCATGTCCCCCCTCGCCTCGCCAGCACCTTGACACCTTTGGGCAGCGGCAGCCCAAGCACGCCTCGCCTCCTCCTCCTCCTCCTCCGCCGCCGCCTCTTCTTCCTCTTCTTCCTCCTCCTCCTCCTTTTACACGGGAGTCCTCTGATCATCAGCAGCAGCCAGCAGCTCTCGGGAAGCGGCGGCAGGAGAAGCAGCAGCAGAGGCAGCCACGGCAGGAGAGCGAGAGGAGGAGGAGGAGACCCAGCCTTTCATGGTCGCTCGCATCCACCCCAGCCCGGGCTGGCTAGTCACGGAGGGGCTGCCTTTGTTTTGGTCCCTTCCTAGGAAGCGCTGGGGAAGGTGCTCCGCAGCCCTGGGCAGCCCATCCTCACCGGCGGCGAGGAGCAGGCAGGCAGGACCGTGCAGCAAAGACAGCCAGCCAGCCAGCTCAGGATTACAGCACCCAGGCTCTGTGCACTGTCAGGGCTGGAGGGGAAGGGCGGATGCTGCTGCTGCTGCTGCTGCTGCTCTGCTAGAATGCTCCACCACTGCTGCTGCTGCTGCTGCTGCTGCTGCTGCTGCTAGTACGGGAGCGGAGTGGGAGGGAGGGGAGTTCGGTGTCAGTTAGGCGGAGTCCAAACTACTCCACTCCTGGGGGATGCTGAGGGCTGTCTCTTACAGACAATACGGGCAGCGTTTCGTTCCAGGGCGTGCACCCCCCTCCTGGGCACCTTTCTTGCAACCGAGGCGGTGGAGCACTGGACTTAGATCTAAAGGAGCAAAGGTGGTCTATTTTGTTGTTGTTGTTTTTGTTGTTGTTGTTGTTCGCTCTTGGAGGCTGCGATTCTCCAACTCGGATTTATTTACCTGCGAGCAAGCGGTCCCCTCCCCCTGCCTGCTGAAATCTAACAGCCCCTCTTCTTCTGATTAAAAACAGGACTAGGAGTAGGCAGCAAGGCTAAATCCTAAAGCATGCTTGATTCGACATAGCCCCCATCTCCCCCCCGTCGAAATGAGTGGCTTGAAGGATCATGCTTAGGATCAGGTTGCACACTTTCTTGGTAGCGAGCCCCACTGAATTCAGGTGTAGATGTAAAGTGTGTAGGGCTCAGGCTGCAATCCTAAGCATACTTAACATGGGATAGGCCCCACTGAAATCCAGAACAATTGCTTCCTGGGATCAAACCTTGGGTTTTGCGTTTCCCCCACCACCACCACCACCTCTGTAGCACACCGCCTTTATGCACAGTGTGCCTGTGAAGATTATGTGGGGCCAAAAAATGAAGAGACGGTTTTAAATCAAATGTGCATGCTAGCCAAGGATACTGACAAAGAGCCTTGTAGCACCTTAAAGACGAACACAATTATTATGGCATAAACGTTCGGGGAACGGAGTGCATTTCATCAGATGTGATGAAATTATCTGCAGATGATTTGGAGAGAGCTTTAACACATCATAAATGTGTTAAACTCTGTGTTGTTTTTGCTGCAATCAACTAAGATGGACCCCCCTCTGGAAATGAGAGCCACTGTGTATAACTTGCATTCGCATTGCTGACTGGGAGAATACAAAAGCTGGTTGCATCTAGAATATTAACCCAGTCTATTCAGAAGAAATTCCTGTTGAATTCTATGGAGCTTACTCCCAGATAAGTGGGGTTAGGCTTGGAGCCTAAAGCATCCTATCTGGATGGAGGAAAACACCTTCTGTTCAAATCCTAGGTTAGCCTTTGATTTGTTTGCCTTGGACAATTATCAGCCTCATATGCTTATCTGTACATTTGCTGTCACTATTACAACCATGAGACAACCAGAGAAAGTGGGTCTCCTTTGTTCTGGGGCCACACAACTTAGTCATGAAAAACATTACACATTACATTTTGTAAACATTCAGCAAAATTACAGAACTCGAATTGCAGGGGGGATTCAAATTGGGAGAATATAAATTAGCTTTCTCCCCCAAGCAACTTTATATTTAGATAACTTGCCCCATTTCATTCACTTTTAGAATGTACTCTTTGCCCAAGATATCTCCAGTTTCTTTGAAAAAAACCATCCCCACCTGTAGTCCTGTATCAATATTAAATCCCTTTTTGTATTTTATACTTAAGTGATGCTTATACATTTCTTCCATGAAAAACACTTTGATGTATGAAATCACATGACACGTGAATTTACTTCATTATACTGTATATTGCACTTGCACAACATCTAGAAGGCATAGTCAACAAGGGCTTTCTGGTGCATAGACCATCAAACAGTGGCTCCCACTCCAGGGAGCCTGGGCACCCACAAAATCTTTGCCCATCCTCTGCCCCCTGTCACTGCCAACCATCGCCTTACCTCTGGCAGTCCAGTGGAGCGCTCAGGCCATGGGGCTTCAATTGGGGCCCACAGTGGCTGCAGACGTGCTTCTGGGGTGCATTTGCAGCCACAGCAGACCCCAACAGAGGCCTCATGGCAGGGGCGCAAGCCCCAGCCCAGTTGTCACCACTGCGCCAGAGCACACTCCCTGCACTGCGCCACCATGACATCACAATGTGACACCATGATGTTACAGCATGGGGCACGTGTACTGGGCACCCACAGGCTGGAGCCAAAGTTGGAGCTGCTGCCATCAAACATGACCTGGGAGTGCTTTTCATGTGGTGCCTACCTGTTCACATCACTTCATTATTATATAAAAGCAGCTTTGGGAAGAGGGAAGCAACGGGTATAAGGTTTGCTTAGCCTTTTCACCACCAGCTACTTCCCCATTCCAAATGGTTTGGTAAGCCTTGAATCCCAAAGAGGTGAAGCTGTTCTGCTATGTGTGTGATTTAGAACAGAGATGTTGCAAGCAGAAGAAGGGCTAAGCAGCCCTACTTCTTACCGCTTGGTTACTCTGAATTCCCTCTCCCAACGCTTCTTTTCTCGAAAACAAACACAAAAATTTCGCACAGTATGTAGAACTACAACAATGTACTCTGTGTGGCACTGATGCGACCCTTGAAGATGGCTTAGAACAGGGGTCTGCAACCCGCGGCTCCGGAGCCGCATGTGGCTCTTTTACACCTTTGCCGCAGCTCCGGGGCGGATACTAGCGAGGGGAGGAGGCGCATTGTGAGCCCCGACACTCCCCACTGTGGCGGGCGCTGTACTGGCTGTGACGTCGCATGGGGGCGGTGCGTGCGTTAGTCACGCACCGTCCCGACGTCACCTTCCCGCCTGCTGTCAGATCGCGGCTCCGGAGATATATTTGTTTTAAATGACGTAATGGTTTTGCGGCTCCCAGTTTTTTTCCCTTCGAAAACGGGTCCAAGTGGCTCTTTTTGTCTTAAAGGTTGCAGATCCCTGGCTTAGAAGCTTCAGTAGGCTCAAAATGCCCTAGCCAGACTCTTAACAGAAATTTGCCGGGTATTGCATAGAACTCAAAAAATGTTTCAATGCTGTTGGCTACCAGTTTGTTTCCAGGCTCAATTTGAGGTGCCAGTGCTTACCATTAATACCCTAAATTAGCCCTCTAGATATTTTGGACTACAGCTCCCATGAACTCCAGGCAGAATGGCTATGCTGAATAGCGCTGATGGGAATTGTAGTCCACCTCTAGAGGGCACCAAGTTAGTGAAGGCTGCCGTAAATGATCTGGGGTCAGGCTTCTTAAAAGCAACCTCACCCACTTTGTGTGTTCTGGTCAGCATCTGAGATCCTGCTATTTCAAATGGGTGGGCAAAAAAGACAGAGCCTTTTTAGGCACCACAACTATCAAAGGAGGCCAATCTTGCTCATGTGTTGCTTGTCACCTGGAGACCAGTGAAAACTTGGATCTTCAAGAATTGCTTTGTAGCTTAGTGTCTTGCTGTGAAGTTTTCTCGATTTTTTTATTTAAGCTGATTATCCTGCAGTATTTTGAATGAGTTTTATTTATTAATTCATTATGTTTTTGGAAGCTGCCTTAGGGTTTCCGTAAGACTACAAGCATGGGTGTACAAGGTTGCGATAACTAAGGGCTCATCCACCCTATACCTCCATTAATTCTCTGCTGTTCACATGATGTTCTCTTCCAAATTACTGCCTTCCCATGCTTTTCCCTTCCTCAATTCATGTCTTCTCATACCAAGGAGAAGGTATGAAAAAAGATTGGATTGAGGGAGGGGAAAGTGTGGGAGGGTAGCGATTTAGAGCAGAATGTCATACGGGCAATGGAGAATGTAGAGGCATAGGAAGCTTACTATCCACATTAAACAACAAAATGAATGAGCCCTACATTCAATTGTAGTTAGCTGCTAGCACGGGATTTCTCAGACTTGGGTCTCCAGCCTAGGTCTCCAGTTGTCCACCATACCTAGCTAGCAGGATCAGTGATCAGAGATGATGGGAACTGTAGTCCAAAAACAGTTGGAGACCCAAGTTTGGAAAACCCTGAGGACGAGATGGTTGGACAGTGTTCTCGAAGCTACCAGCACGAGTCTGACCAAACTGCGGGAGGCAATGGAAGACAGGAGTGCCTGGCATGCTCTGGTCCATGGGGTCATGAAGAGTCAGAGACGACTAAACAACAACAACAAGCCCAC
Organism: Podarcis bocagei; assembly: GCF_964188305.1. NCBI lineage: Eukaryota > Metazoa > Chordata > Lepidosauria > Squamata > Lacertidae > Podarcis > Podarcis bocagei. The sequence goes on along the minus strand of NC_138127.1, from coordinate 23,344,259 downwards.
TGGCAGGATGCAGCCTCTGAGGCCTCCTTATTTAGGCTGCAATACCCCCTAGTCACCCTTCCTCTCCCCGCACTGCTGTTAGAAGGCCTTTTCAAGCCTCAGCACAGTGGAGGAACCAGTTTTTATGGGAAGTCACAGGTAAAGATGGGTTAAAAGATATAGAATTGTTTGCTTCCCCCCAGAAAATTGAAAGTGGGGTGATTAGGGGGGTGGGGGGAATGGGTGGGTGAGTGAAGTTGTGCTTTTGTTGCTGAGGTTGTATAACAAAACTGAGTGCCCTGTATGGTTTACCAGAACTGTGTTCCTGTACCTATTTATCTGGGAGTAAATACTCATTTACTTACATCTGAGCAGATATACACTGTGACATCTCATACCATCAAGCATGGCTAAGCTGTCTCCTCCTGAGTAGAACATGGTATGAGATGCTGATATCTGTAATTTTTCAGACATCACACAGTCATCATCCCCTTACCCTTTTTATGGATTCAACACATATTTGGCTACCATTCACCTGGCAAGCCTACTTATTTTTCGCCTCACAATGTGCTTGGATGTAAAGTAGCCAGCTTAGACAAAATGTGATTCACCAAGCCAAACACATTCCAGTGTTCATGTACTCAGGCCCACAGTTTTGTTGGTGTTTGTTTGTTTGTTCTTGACAACCCCTTGTTTTGCTTTTACAGTGCTGGGCAGGGGTTGCATTTGGCTGGGTGGGTCACAAGTTGTTCTGGTCAGTTACAGTAGCATCTCTTAGAAGGCCTCTCAAGCCTTCACAGAAGCAACATCCTCTCACCTGGAAGCCATGCCCCATACAAGGAGAAAAGAGGCAGCACTGATGCTAGTTATACAGTGGTGACCCATCACACAACATACACTGAAGTTATAGAATTCTGGACTGCACCACTGCAGATGGAGGGGAAGCTATTTTTAATGTTGCCTCCTTTAAAATCCTGTACATCCAACTAGCACATCAAGGAGAGACCTGTACTATATATTTATCTAAGCTGTGTAGTTTGCTGCATGGGATAAATTTTATTTTAGCATTTCTATCCTGGGGGAGGGGAGCATTCAGAAACACCTCACACCCCTACGTCTGCAGTGTGAAGTGGTACAATCCAGAATTCTACCACCTCAGCAAGGCTAGTCCAAAACATTTTGCTGTCTGAGGCGGAATATTCAGATGCTGCCTCTGATCCCCCTATCCTGTATAATGCAGATCCCCAGTGTGATCTCCACAGTACACATGAATTAGAAACAAAAACAGCATTTAAGTGAGGCTCTTATTTGGAAACAGGGATTGTGAAGATCAGGGGTGCTTTGGCATAAAGATGACATGAAAATATCCTGTTAGAGTCAGAAGTTTGGTTCCCATGTGAGGCTGTGCCAAACCATGGCTTAGCGTGGCTTCAGTGAACATCTAGCTTCCAGGAGAGGAGACTGCAGCCATTTCACTCCTCCCCCAGTCATTTTGCTGCAGCACCGAGCTGAGCTAAGCCATAATTTAGTGTGTCTTCTGAACCTGAGCTCATGGATTAGCTCTCCCAGACAAACCTAGAGCCATAAACCAAGATCAAACTTTGGTTATGCATAGCTCATGGTTAATCCAAAGAAAGCTAAACAAAGTAACCTGGATTCCCATGAGACACTCTGGCTATATCCACATTAGTGACTGAAAATGCAAATTGGTGCTTATCTCCCGCACTGCATTTCAAGTCAGGCTTGCTTGTTGCTTTGCACCTCAGAGGCGTGGGTGTGGGGCTGTCTTTACCCAATGTTCATTACCTCTTTGGTTCTCCTGCACCTGGAACCCTTCCAAACCCGTCCTATTCCTGAAGCTGTCATCTGCACATGTGCAACAGCTCTCTCAAATGTACACACCTCCGTTTAACGGTGAAGTGAATGTGGCTTACGTTTTCAAACTGGATGGAAACTGGTTTGAGGGGAAATGCATCAAACAGTAGTATTGCTCAAGAAACTGCAGGGTAGATACGGATTGTGTCTGATGTCATCATTGCGTGGCTTCAAACACCAGCAGTGGGAGTGCAATGGGGTAGCTGAAATCTTCTCCCCAGGCAGCAGCCTGCATGTTTGCATTAAACCATGGTTTATCTTCATACAACATATGAACCACGCCAAATAATCAGTATTTTCAGGACTAACCCTAAGATATGAGAGCAACTTGTAACTGTACTACTAACATTGTATTGGAGTTTACTTAGGTTCTTGCTATAGGTTTCCCTCCTTGGTATTTCACTGATGTTGTTAGTATTCATCTTTCTAAAAGACTGGAACTTCATTCACCACTTCTCTTCCCCAAAACCAGCTCATGATATTTTGCTGCCACAGGCAGAACAGCAAACAGCACCACCCTCCCTACATCAGGATTCATAGTATCTTTGGCTGGCCAAATTAGTCTGGCATCTGAGGCAGCCAATACTACAAATGCCTTTAGGTGCTTCCACGCCCAGTAGCTTGATATGCTCAGTGCTGCTCATGAATTCAAAGTTTTTGACAGCATCTACAGAACATCAACCTCAGCCGAGTATACCTGAAGGAGCGTCTCCACCCCCATCGTTCATCCCAGACACTGAGGTCCAGCGGCGAGGGCCTTCTGGTGGTTCCCTCACTGCGAGAAATGAAGTTACAGGGAACCAGACAGAGGGCCTTCTTGGTAGTGGTGCCCACCCTGTGGAACACCCTCCCACCAGATGTCAAAGGCAAAAACAACTACCAGACTTTTAGAAGACATCTGAAGGCAGCCCTGTTTAGGGAAGCTTTTAATATCTGAAGGACTATTGTATTTTAATATTTTGTTGGAAGCTGCCCAGAGTGGCTGGGGAAACCCAGCCAGATGGGCGGGGTATAAATATTATTATTATTATTATTATTATTATTATTATTATTATTATTAAGGTGTCATCCCATTCCTACCTATTTTTAATGGCTTTTTATTGAGTTTTAAATTGGTTGCTCATATACATATTCCATTCACTCTTTAGCATATACATATTCCATTCACTCTTTAGCATATATTGTACACATATAAAAACCAAACAATAACAATATTTCTACACAAGTGACTTCCCACCATCTCAGTGTGGCTTCTTCTGTCTTCTTTCTCTTTTCAGATGTGTTGTGTTTCCTTTTTGCCTTTCTAATACATAATATATATTCCCTATCTGATCTTTACTTTGCAAAATTTAGTCGAAACATATCAAGGGTTTTATTTGAGAACAATGTTCTCCCAGATAATCTTTTACACATTCCCACTCCTGTTTGAGTTTTTGGTTTGGTTGGTTCCTAATTGCCTCTGTCATTCTTGCTAATTCCAAATACTCATACAATTTAGTTTGCCATTCTTCCTTTGTTGGTGTCCTGTCCCCCTTCCAATTTCTAGCGATTAACATTCTTGCTGCTGTTGTAGCATATAGGAACACCATTTTTTGTGATTTGTATTATCAATTGTCATAATCCCTAGAAGAAAGGCTTCAGGTTTCTTCTCAAAAGTTTGTCTGAATTTTTTTAAAAATTTGTCATAGACAGTGTTCCAGAATTTTTTAATTTTGTCACAATCCCACCACATGTAGTACATTGTTCCTTCCCCTTGATTACACCTCCAGCATAGATTTGACTTTGATTTATATACTGTATTTTGGCCAATTTGCTGGGGGTCATGTACCACCTATACAGCATTTTCATAAATTTTTCTTTTATTGTGTAACACGCCATGAATTTTAAATCTTTTTGCCATAGTCTTTCCCAATCCTCCATCTGTATGGAGTACCCAAAACCTTTTTCCCATTTGACCATCACATCTTTGATCTCTTCATCCTTGACCTCCCAATCCAGCAGGAGTCAATAGGTTTTTGATAATGTTTTCTTTTCGTTTTGTAGTAATTCTTTTTCTAATTTTGATGTTTCTTTCTCAAACCCTATTTTCCTGTCTATTTTAAACACATCATTTAATTGGTAGTATTATAACCAATCCACCAATATCTGATTTTTTCAATTTTTTAAAAAAATTCAGTATGTTATGCTCTTCCTTTAAAATTTCTTTATAAGTTGCCCAATTTGATTCCATATTATTTCTCTTCACTGAGAAAGCCTCTAAAGGTGACAGCCACCAAGGTGTCTTTGACTGCACTAAGTTTTTATATCTGTCCCAAACATTATACAGAGATTTTCGAAATATATGGTTTAAAAAAACAACTATGGACTTTCACTTTATTGTATGCATGCCATTCCTACCTATTTAACCCCATACCATTTAAATGCCATTCCACCCCCCACCTCCATTTAATCCATATTTACCATTTCCATTGTTTTTGTTTTTACATGGCAATTTCAGATTAATTGGGGAACTAATAAGGGACAGCATTTTGATAAGGACAGCATCATGTGGAGGCTGCAAAAACAACAACAACAACAAAAAACCACCTACCACGCATAGGCAGCACTGAGTCCAATTAACTTTCCACAACAATAAGTCAAATAATTGTCAATTGCTGCCTTTTCATGACACTCAGAATCAGCTGCTTGAGGCAGACACCTTACTCTGCCTAGTGGTAGAGCTAGCCCTCCTCTCCCTTTGGAACAACAAAAATCCTTCTTCCCTGTGATCAGTCTGATGCCGGAAAAGCATCGGTCCACCTCTTCAAATGGAAGTTGCACCTCCTTCTCATCTCGTTACATATCCCAAGAGCAGCAGTGTAGTTTAAATCCTCTTCAAAGCAATCTCTGTTATTGTGGCTCACATTTCAGGCTGCTGGTTCACTGTCTATATGGCCCAGTTCCTATTAACCACCCTCTCTACACAAATGTTCTCCTGTCTTCCTAACCTCATGCAGAAATTCAGTGGCAAGAGATGGTCCTCAGAAATAGAGGCTATGATACACAGCTGATCCCCTGCACCTTGATTTTTCAAAACCATTGACACTGAGCCTATGGTTTCATTTTGAAAATGAAATGCGTTCCTCTTCCAACAATGGTCCCCATTCTTCAGAAACAGCTGGATACAATGTCCACAGAGATACCACTCTAGAACCCCTCCTGTTTCCAGAATTTTAGAAGTAGTCACTCACTACATTTGAATTTTTATTTTGTCTTTCCTCCCATGGCAGAGCGCAAAGATTCTTTTTTTATATGTGTGAAGTCTCAAAATACTGGAAACCTTGCTGGATTCCTTGGAAATAGTGCCAGCAGCTTAATTCTCCAATTTGTAGAGAATGTGTGGCTCTGTAGTAAAAGAAAAAGAAAGAAAGAAAGAAAGAAAGAAAGAAAGAAAGAAAGAAAGAAAGAAAGAAAGAAAGAAAGAAAGTCCCAGGGAATCCTTACAGAGTGTAATGCTTCCTGCCTTGCAGGAAGGTATCAAATGTTTTAAATGATGTTTGCTGGCAAAGTCATATATAGGTGCTATATCTTGCAATAGAGTGCATTAACATGGCACCTGGCAAGCTGAGGTTTAAAATCCTTTTCCATGCAGCTCAAAGCACTAAACCTGCTGCCAATAGGCCAGCAATTAGCCTTGTCAACATTCCTCCCCCCCCCCCCAGAAAAAAATCCAGCTCTGTTATAGCAAGCCTAATTGGCAGCAAGCCCCTGATTCCCAAGATAGAGCGGCTATATCAGCAGCAGGGAGGAAAATGAAAGCAAGGAGGAAACAGGTGTCCAAATTGTTCCTGTACAGGGTAGGAGATGTGAAAGGCTTGCCTCTGCACCCAGGACTCAGTCACTGCAAACCCAGTTTCTGCATAATCTTTAAACACACACTGCACACACCATTTCAGGGCATCACTGAGGATTGTGCAAAGGAGGGATTTTTTAAAAAGTGGGATATGGCTTATAGGCAGCAGTCATGAGCCACATCAAATATATATGGCTGGCTGGCCTGCCTTACATATTAATTTTTATAATGCATACATACATTGTCTCTCGACAAAGTGCTTGAAACAACATGTAACCAAAAGAAAGTTAATCTTTTCTGAGCAGTAGTGGAATTGGTTCATTTTAGATGTGGATGCTCTTACCAGAGAGTAATGTGTATTGCCTTGCTCACTTGCAGCCTGGTGTATTTGAGGACCTTCCCGGTCTTTCCACTGATGGGGTGGACTGGACTTCTGCCAAGTCCTCCTGACCCAACATCACTACTGCTTCTGAACAGTGAACTTCTACTGCAGTTTCAAATCTGGACCACTGTTCTTAGTAAGCTTTTCAAGCAATATATGTCTCAGACTATAGGAAAGCCTTTTCAATAACATTTTCCCAGAGTCAAGCAATGGATTTGCACAGAAAATCAATCTGCCCATTCAAATTTCAGCTAGTTCTGAGTCTGCTGTCATTCTTTCAATATTCCCAGTTGCTCATTTCACTTAAAAGGCTCTGGGTGTTCACATCCTTGCATTTCAATTCCATGCATGTGTTATGGGATTTGCAATCTTAAACATGTGTTACAGGATTGTAATATGGAGTGTGTGTTTTGCTCCATATGTTGTATTTAATCATGGAGTGAATTATTATTGTAAAAAAATAATATTTCAAAATTATACAGAGACTGAGTGCTTTTTTCTGGAGGGGGTGCAGGGGTATGCATACTCCTACACATTTTGTGAATCTAAGTTTAGCCTCATTGAGGGGCAGTATTTCAATATGAGTAGAAAAATGAGAGTACTGTACTCCTAAACATTTTTTTAAAGAAAAAAGCATTATGTGTGTATGCATATAGAGAGAGTGTATCTAGAGAGTGTATATAGAGTGGTATATAGAGAGAGTGTAAATAAATCTGGATAGTTCCCAAGCCTCCATGTTGATGCCTTTTTGAGGAATAGTGAAAGATGTGTGACACAACTTACTGCTTAATAAGCAAAACCTTCCACTTATTGTTGGAAAGAAAGATCATCATGTTGGTTGTTACTTGTCTTGAGGGTCCCATTTGTGACAAAAAGACAAGATACAGATTTTTCATGGAATGATAGAAGGGATCTAGTCCAACCCCCTGCAAAGCAGGAATCTTTTGCCCAACGTGGGGCCTGAACCCACAACCTTGAGATTAAGAGTCTCATGCTCTACCGGCTGAGCTTTCCCAGTTTAAAGGCCTCAGATAATTTTTAAATTAATACATTTTTAATTAATTTAAAACCATCTCTCTCTGATAAAGCTCTGTTGTAAGCCAATATTGGTAGAAAGGCAAAATATGTGGTTTAAATTTGGGGGGTGAGGGAACTTAACTAAGGCTTCTGTTGATGAATCTAAAGCTTGCAGGCCAGCTTTTTAAACCTATGGCTCTCATGCAGTATCTCTCTCCTTGGAGACATTTTGTTCCTTGGCTACATACACTTCCCCTTTTCTCATGTTGATTGAAGGGAAGTAGGTTAAGATATGAACATGAGATGGGTACTCAACACAGCCATTGGTCTATATGGTGATGTGCAAAACTGGTGCAGTAAGTAGTGAAGTTTGTATGGGGTGCTGTTGCACCAACCTGTCATCTTTAGAGTACAATCTTATGTGTGTACCCAGAAGTAAGCCCCACTGTGTCCAATGTTGTGCAGCCTTGGAGCCCTACCTGCGAGACTCAATACAGTAATGCAGCTTGCTAAACCCTGTGAAACAAGGTTGTTAAGATCGTTTATAGGTCAATAATTTTCAGTCCACATCAAGGCTGCTTAAGTCTTTAAAACACCCCAAGTGATAAATGTATTCTAGCTTTAGGTGCTGCTAACACAAGTAGATGAATATAGCATCAAGCCAGCAATGTGTTGACAGTGTATCTATTTAAATGCAAGGTGGTTCTGAAAAATACAGGAAATGTTATACACACTGAGCCAAGTTGTTCATTGGTACACTAGCACATATGGTTCTTATGATCACTCGCTGTTCTAAGACCCCCTGTTAGACAACCATATGTGTTGGCTAAATTCCCTAGGAGCGAACGAACTGTATTGATGACAAACTGGCTTCCTTTTCTCCAAATGCCCTTCGGTTTCTTCATTTACGTCTCACTTATAACTTTGCTTTTATGTAGCTATTTATACCTAATTTTACAAAATATTAAGGTACATCTACATTTTCCTACTGAAGCACACAAATATAAATATAAACATTTTTAAAGGAGTTGAATCATGTTAAAGGAAAGAAGTATAATATTTGTCTTTAACTTGCATATGTTATTTTCCAAAACAATTCTAGGTATTGATGTAATTATGATGGAGGATTCCTCGTCACAACAAGAGTCCCGCCTAGGTTTTTAAAAAATCCTCTCTGTTAGCACCTACACGTGCAAATCTCCAGAAACCTCAGCTTCTTATGCCAGAGCAATAGATGTATTATATTTGTTCCAAATGTTTAAATATTTCAGAAGGAGGGGGGAAAGCTAGTTGTATCACCAGCTGGCCTGATCTGGTACCTGAATTTTAATTGAAGAGTGGTAATATTAAAAACTTGGTGTTCCCTGTGTTATGTGTGAGAATGGATGGATGTGCATGTATATGCATGATTTGGTTTGTGGACATGTATGAGTGTGTAATGTGTTGTGGGGGGAGGGGGTCCTCCCACTTTTCACATGGGGATGTGGCTGTTGGGCTGAAAAGGCTTCCCCCACCCTGGTATACAAAGAAAAGAAAATAGCATATTATGGCCTCTAGAATAGCTCAGCCTAGAAAGAAGGCTATTATGTCAGTACACTAAAGCCAGAGGAAGGAATCTTAAACTGCTTCCCCTCCTCTATTTTATTTGAACTTTACAATCTAAATGTCCTACATTTTCTTTCTACACATTGTGAGCCTATATTATGGTAGTGCTCTACGGTTATTATTTTTCACATTCTGACATTTATTGACCACCCATCAAAAACATCCTCTGGGCAGTTCACACAAAATTGAGGACAATAAATTATATAACAATAAAGAAGTTAAAACACTAAAATCAATACAATTATCTGCATTAAAAAGGGGGGGGGGGAAACAGCACAAGAAACACAGAACCATTCTACAATAACAGTTAGAACCCAGCTAAAAATAATTCCATGGGTTTTCTGAAGAGCCTGGGAGAATAAAAAATCTCCCACTGGTCTGAAGATCTGAAGGTAGATGCCAGGCAAGCCTCACTGGGAAAGCAATCCAAACTCAGGGTGCCACCAGTGAAAAGGCCCTCTCCCTGGGGGCTACCTCATCTCTTTAGGCAGGAAACCCTGGAGACTTTTGTCAATGAGAAAATCAACCTGCAGCTGCAACTGAGGTGACAGTTCCTGGAATTTTAGTTTGGCAAAAGCAGGCTCCTAGGTTAATTGCTGAGGCTTTTCCCCTCCACTTTTTCTTCACATTGCATCAAATCTATCTACGCTTCACAAATCTCCCCTTACCTGAAGCACCAGGCAGTTCATGAGTAGATGATGTAGCTGCTTTGCTGATACACCACTTTGGTACCTTCTGCCTGAATCCTGGCAGTACCTGGAGGAAGCTATATTGCTCTCTGGAACTAAAACAGAAATAATCAGTTAGCTTCATCAGCAGATTGGGGGGCACCCTGACATGTACCGTACTTCTGCCAGTTACAGGAAGCAAAGAGTGAGCAAGGCAGTTTCCTGGATGGGTAAATATATAGAAAGCCTGCTTGACCTCTCATTGTCTTTTAAACTATGAGTGGGGAACCTATGGCTGTCCTGATGTTGCTAGACCACAGTGTCCATCAGTCCAGCCAGACCATGGCCAATGGCCAAGGATGATGGGAGCTGTAATCCAGGAACATCTGATGAGCCACAAATTCCCCACACATTCTAAACCTTGAGACAATTGAAATACAATCCTATTTATACCTATTGAGTTGAGGTAAGTGTGCCTCAATTTCAATAGAGTTGAAATGTTATTATATTTGTTATAGCAGGGTTTTGTTTTGTTTTAAAAAAATGATGCTTATTATATTACCTTGAATGTTATCCCCATTATATGTGTGTTCCTGTATCCTAGTTTTAAGCCAGGAAAGTAGGCCAGAAGACTATATTTTGATTACCAAAGCAACAACAAGAGGCAGAAGAAGATTTAAACACAAAGTGCAATTAACAATTGACTTGAATATAGGCCAAGTAGTCTTAATGGTTATTTACAGTATTGTAATTTTTAAGTATAGGTTTAGAATCACTACACTCTGGTGTTTTTGTTTAGATATGGAAATTAGGGCTGTTGTTATTTTATATTGGCTTACAACGCTTCATCACCCTTTAAAGGAAAAACCTCCTCTACAAAATTCAGATTTGAGAAGTATAAATAAATATTCTTTGCATATATAAATATCCCTCCATTTCAGTATATATACCATTGGTATATAAAGCTCTTAACAGCTTGGGACCAGTTTATTTGTGGGGTGATACCCCCTATGTGCCCACTTCAATCTGCAGAACTGGCACTGTTACAGATACCACATAATACGTGTTCTGCAGTTATCAGAAATCAATCTTTTTGTGTGGCAACACCTACAGGAACTCCCTGCCTATTGACACCAGGAAGGCTCCTTCACTGTTTTTTTTTTGGGGGGGGGCAACTGCTTAACACGTTTTTGTTTAGGCAAGCCTACCCAGACAAGTAGAAGTTGATGTACCTTAATCTCTTTTTAGTTTACTGCTGATTTCAACTGTTTTAAAAATGTTTTAATTACTTGCTTTTAAATGTGTTTACTGATAATCTTAATATTTCTTGTGAACTGCTTTAGATGTTTTGTTACAATCAACATACATACATACATACATACATACATAATTTTATTTGTATACTGCTTTTCCATGGCTAAAACCATGCTCAAGGCAGCTTACAGCATGAAAAAAACAACACAGTAATTACAAATTTAAACAATAAATAAAACACATCAAAATGTGCACAGTCAAATTGAACCATTTCCATATAAATCAAAACAAGAGCTAATAACAGAGATACAAAAAGTTAATATCAATAACAGCAACAACCCTCCCCCAACAACAACAACAAAACTGCTTAAAATAATACCCCAGCCAAAGAGTTTGTTCAGCAGCCTCAGCTTTTGTAGCTGGAGTCAGTCAGGGCCTTGCCCTCCCAGACCAGGTGGGAAAAGGCCTACACCACAGCTATGTGGTATATAAATTTTGTTAAAATAAACGTGTTGTTGTTATTATTATTATTTATTAAATTTGCATACCACCCTTCATTGGAAGATCACAGGGTGGTTCGCAACATTAAAATACATGATGAGAACACAAAATACATCATAAAAACAAAAACAAACCAATAACCCCCCTCCCACAAACACAGCTTCTAAGAGGCCAGGGTGAGCTGTGGTCCTATTTAAGCATTAGACTGCATATATGCCATACATTGAAAGGACATCTCCTTCAAAGAATCCTGAGAGCTGCAACTCTGTTAGGAGTAAACTACAGTTACCACGATTCCTTTTGGGGAGGCGGTATATGGTTTAGGTATGTGGTGTGTACAGAGCTTTAGTCTGGAGTTGCTGGTTGGAATGTTGGAGCAACATTCAAGAATGCCTTGTCTCTGCTTGGAGCTATCCAGGGTGCTAGCCACCTTGTTAGTTTGCCTTCCATGCCTTGACACTTGGTTTGCCTCACCTTATATATCTGAACCTGTGCTTTGCTTCATCAGGCCTTGCTTTGCTGGAAAATGACCCATACTTGATCTGACTTTGCTCCCCAGAGCCTAAACTGTGAATGTAAATTGGTATCCTTGGACTCTGACCTTAGCAAATGACCCCACTTAAGCTTGAAGCCTCTCCTCTGGCCGGGACAGTACAGGAACTAATGACATGAGCCCGGAGAGAGAGGGGGCTTTATACATGATGCTGAAATTCCACTTCATCTCAAAAGTGGTTTGTGGAAAAGGGAAAGGAAACAGAAGAAGAAGAAGAATCAAACAGTAAAATTAAAGTCATATTGTTTTCTCATTGTATGTTGACACTTTAATAACATCCTCTCATTAATTCTTGTACACCCATACACAACTTAATATCTTTGCTCAGCTTCAACAGAGGAGATGGCCTCTTATGTGGTGGTCCCTGGACTTTGGAACAGAAATAGCTGATGCAACTAGTCTGGCACTCCTATCACTGCCAGCCTTGCTGATGCCTTGCCATGGCACCACCCCAGTAAATCTCAGCATTGCTGGTGTCAGGGTGGTGGCTCCATTGAACTGCAGTGTGCCGGCCTCTCCTACTTTGAAAAGCCTCCCATAAGGAGGTTTTCCTGGCACTACAAGTTTTTTGCTGCCAGGCGGACACATTCCGATATGCTCAGGTGCTTCAGACCGGAGATTATTCTTCTAACTGTTCTATCCTCTGAGGGTTTTTTTTTGTCGTGCTGTGTTTTGCCGTGCTTATCTATTGGTTTTAAATTGTACTCCAACTTTGTGCAATTGTTATTCACACTTTGGAATAACATGTATCTTTCGATAAATGGTGGGCAACCACGCCATCACCAGTGTTCAGAATGGCAATATGTATCGAAATACAGACTTTAATCTTTCTGGATTTGCCTGTTTTAGTATAAAATGAAACATCTACTATGGATCTGTTGGATATAAACCCAGAGTTCAAAAATGTGCTCAACTGTGTAAGCCTTAGTTGGGCTTTTTCCGGGGATTGTGGGGGGGAGGGATCTCCAATTGTCCCTGGACTCCAACTCCCATCAGCTCTAGCCAGCATAGCCAATGATCAGGGATGATGGGAGGTGTGGTCCAACACCTACTGGAGGGCCAGACAAATACCCACCAATCTTTCAAATACATCTCTCAATCTGTGAACCTCAGTGGGAGCAGTACAAGGAAACAAGCTAGTAAGGTTGTGAAAATGAGTAAGGACTGGATTTGTTAGGCTTTTTTCTGACTGAAAATACCATGGGAATAATTAGGAACACAGGCTCTAAAACATTACCCGAATCATGTATCTATTTCTCTTCTGCGGGATTTGTACAATTGGATTATGATGCAGCTGCCTCTGAAATGTATGGCAGTTCATTCATCCATTTGGACCAGTTGAGTGAAACTCTTAATATATTTTGCCTAACTGCAGGATGACACATCAGCACTTGGGTTGAAAACAATGCCAGAATGGGTGAAATGAATAATCTTTCTTTGGCTTTTTGTAGGGGGCAGGGTTGGTACTGGAGATTACAAGCTGTGAACAAGCAGTTCAGTCAGTCAGTAAATCTACAAAATGTTTGATTTACTTCTTTAAATTCTCTTCGGATATTTATTTCCTTAATTTTTTTCTACTGAATGTATTCAAAGCAGCCGGCAAAAGTCAAAAAAGAAATTGCAAATCAGAACATGATAAAAATAAAACAGCCACTCAAAACCACAGCCCAAAATTAAATATCAAAACTGTTCTGTCCTCTGCCCCAAAACATGCAAGCAGGAGCTCTTACTTGTAAGTAATAAAATTACTCAGCAGCTGACAAAAGGACTCAGGAGACACAGTTCAGTATCAGGGAAGTTCAGAACTAGACAGAAACAGAAAACAGCCCAGAGAGTTTCCACAACCTGCTCAGCAAGCTTTCAAAAACCAGACATAGCACACTCCTTCTGAAGACTCACTCAGATTCCAAACACATGCTCTGTTGGGATGGGTGGCTATGCTCCTATCTCCAAAGGTGGCACCTGGTTCTAGGTAACAAGATTGCCCCTGTCTATTCAGGCTCCTCTTCAGTCACAGCTGCCTCCTGTTCATTCTCCCCCCTTGCTGAGGTTCTCCCCAGCCTCCACTGAGGTTCTCTGCTCTATGGGAAGATCGAGGAGAGGGTGGGGATAGCTGGCATCCTTCCTCCCTATTCCAAAGTGACTGAAGTTGGAGCAGAAAAAGATCTTCCCCCTCCTCCAACCCAAGTTCTCACCATTCAGCCCCCACCCCAATTCTTCCTCCTCCTGCATCAGATTCTGCCAATCCAAACCCAATCCTGACAGACCTGAGGAGCTCATGACAAACAGCTGCAGGGAAATTGCAGACACACCGGGTTGTATCTCCTGGTGGCTTCGTGCTAGCAACTGCTTGCTTGCTTGCCTGTTTCCTGCTTAGCATTTGTGTCTGTAAGAAGTGTTAGCTGATTTCCACCTTTCCTACTACAGACACCCACACTATATTCTGCATAAGGGGGCATGGGGATCCACAAAAATTAGAAGTGCTTTCTGCTAGCAGAATATGCCAATATTGGATACAGCCCAAAATCCATATAGAAGCCTGTGACAGAAGAGTGACTGACAGCAGGGGAGTCTGGTGGAACTCTGGGTGTGAATGACAGGAGCTGAGCATCTGTGGAGAATGACTGTTGAAGGGAGAGCCAGAGGAGATGATGGGAGGAGGAATGAGGAGGGAGAAGGAACAGATGAAAAAAGACAGCTGTTTGAAATTGGGAGACGGGTATACCAGGTTACAGTAGTAAAATTTAGTTATTCTTTATCAAGTTGCCATTTATTCTGGTGTGGCTATTTCCTATACAGAAATTATATTTAATGTTCTTAAATAAATGAAGGTGTTCTTGTTTAGGTGGATTCTAGGAATAACCAGTCTCACCCCACATGTCTTGCGTGGCTATACACCAGAGGTCAGTAAATGTCTCAAAAATTCAAAAAGCACCAGAGACTCCGCTTTCTGCCCAGTTCCTGTTTGCACTGACTCAGTCACTCTTGCATTGCACTCCTCTCTCCTGCTCTGAACAAGAGGAGAGATGCAAAGAACTTCCCTCTGTGAGGGAGCGCTGCGGTGGCTAATGAAGGTGCTTTTCCACCCTTGATAGGGCTACTGATGTGGGCAACATGCCTGCACCATTTTGTGGTCTTGTCTCCTTTTATGCTTTTAGATGGGACAGCCATTTTGCCATGCACCACAGCAACCATTTTGTGTTACACTACTCCCCCACAGCTGCCATTTTGTGACTTGTACCCATGGCACTCAAAATTCAAAGTGACTCTTGGAACATTTTGAAGCCCCTTAACGTTATCCAGGGAAGGTGTTTTGGTTAGAAAAATTTCCATCTGCTGATAAAAACTGAACAGGCAGTTACCGGTAGATCTCTGCTCGGACTCAAGGACCAGTACAGAACAAGCCTGCTGCTAAATCAAACATATGTTATCCCACTTAAAGATGGTGCATAGCATAAGGCATCCTCTCCAGATATGAAGAGATTAGAAGGACCATATAGACTTTGAAATGGAACATGAACCAGTTCAGTCCACACTACAATCATGACTTGAAACCTCCCTGATCCCCAGAACAAAGAACTAGCAACCTGTTGTGTTTTGTGGGCTTTGGTCCAACATAGTATAACATGAGACTCTTAATCTCAGGGTCATGTGTTTGAACCAGTGGCGTAGCGTGGGGGTGCAGGGGGGGCCGGCCGCACCGGGCGCAACATCTGGGGGGCGCGCTCGCACTCGCAGCTCTCTGCCCCTAAAATCCACGGGTTAGGGGGCGCAAATTACTTGCCTTGCCCCAGGTGCTGACAACCCACGCTACGCCACTGGTTTGAACCCCATGTTGGGCAAAAGATTCCTGCATTGCAGGAGGTTGGAACCTCCCGGTGGTCTCTTCCAACTCTACAGTTCTATTATTCTATATCTGAGGGAACCCCTTTTGTGTTACGCATGGGATTGCCTTTGAAGCTGCTAAGTGGGAATGCATTATGAACCTACAACTGGAGACAGTGCAGCTGCTTTGTCCATTCCCAGGCTCAAGTCAAAATGCTGGTTTTGACTTCATGGCTTGCGGCTCTCTTATGGCTGGTTATCTCCATAAGTGCCTGGACTTGCTTTGGATCTTAATATACTTAGTGGGGATAAAACAGGCCTAGGTGGTTTGGTGCTACAGCTGAAAAGTAGAAAGGTTAAGTAACCTCTTCCAGCACATATTATTATTATTATTATTATTATTAGTCCTTCATATCCCACACTCCTTATGCCACTTCACAACAAAAAAGGCTTGTGGGCTTGTGAGTTCAATTGCCTAACAGGATATTCTGTGTAAATTCCTGTGAGAACCTTTTAGAGAAGAAAAGGTGCTGGCCTAAAAATGCACTGAAATATCAATAATTAAGCAGCCCAGTCCTGCTCAAAGTCAGTACATGAACCACCTCCACGCAGCCGAGATGCACCTTATGCATCTTTGCAATCTATGAAAAACAGGTGAGCTATTTTCAAAACTTGCTTTGACATTTATTGTTACTGGCATCATCATCAATCAAAATTGTGCTAGGAAATATGTGTGCCACTCAGACCTACTGCATCACAGGAGACCCCCATCTCTCACTGTTTAACCCAGCCTGCCAGAGACTGATGTAAACAACAAAGAGACATGGGTCAGTGCCCAGAAGGATTTCCCTTGCAATACAGTAAGGCTCAGAGGCTATATATAAGGCTAAACAGAAGCAGGATTATGTCTTTGCTGGTTCCAGGCATTCCACCTTCCCCATCTGGATATGGGCCTGAAAGACTGAGGAAAAGTTGGGAGGCATGGAGGGTAAGTTGTAAATGACACATGGTGCCATAGCCAACATCATTACTGTTCACAGGGTGTGTCAAGTTATCAGCCTTAGATTCCTGGCTTTGTGGAGCTTGAGCCAACATGAGAATTTTTTTAATCACTGAATTGGAATCTGCTTTGAACAAACCAATCATGTGAACCTTTCATCACAAGCGGAGATCACAATTCAACCTGCCAGCTGCTTAAACCACTTTGGAGAGCTTTGCATCTGCATGCAAACAAGTAATCGGCACATGTAATAAACAGCTCAGCTGGCTGATGAACCATTAGCCAAGATCTATTTGTCCCCTCCCTCAAAAAATAATAATCTATCAGTCGGCTTCATGCACCATGAATTAGCTGTTAGTAATATGAATTATTACTAACAATTCTGTTGCATGAATGAGTGATTAGTAATATGAAGAAGTGTGCATGCACACGAAAGCTCATACCAAGAACTAACTTAGTTGGTCTTTAAGGTGCTACTGGAAGGAATTTTTTTATTTTGACTATGGCAGACCAACACGGCTACCTATCTACTACTAGTAATATGAAGACAGCATAGACTTACATCTTCTTATAGGCTAAGAGATTAAACTCTAAGAAAAAAAGTCAACAGCTGTTTAAGGTGCAGCCAGGAGAAAATATGCATTGCATATCTTGCTAATATGCTGTCAGTCAAGTTAAGTTTATTTATAGATCCCCATTTCTGCTACTACTGCACACTCAGTGGGTTAACAACAGACACAGCAACATAATAATTAAGTACAATAACAGAATAATTAAATTCATTACAAAAATGAATGTTACTGAAATAAGGGTAATATTGCTTAGCATTTCTTTTTTTTAAAAAATGGAATAATTGAGCATGTTTTCATGATATAAATGAAAAGTCAGTTATTTAACAGCGTGCACAGAGGCTTAGGGAGGGCAGCAGGACAGGCTGCAGCCTCTTATTGTTGTATGCCTGCCCGCGAACACAATGAAGCATGTTTGTCCATTTCATATTGCTAGTAGTGGACAAAAAAACTGGAGACAATGGACACAAGTAAGAATGGGGTAGAATTTCAGTTTGAATTTTTATGTGAGCCTACTTAGCCTGGACTTCCTGAACCAGCAAGCAAATCTAAATGCTGTTGTTGTTTGAAATTTTCACTTCTCTTCATTTTGCAATGCAGTCCCCCAACCAAAAATAAGTCTACAAAAATGTGTCTTGTTAGGGAAAAGGGAAGGAATTAAACAATGATGGAAGACAAGTTTTCAAAGTTAAACATTATGTAAGTACATAAGTATATAAGAAAAAGTAACACCCTCTCTCTTTATTTGGTAAGTAAATTTATATGACAATGCGACAATCAGATTTTGAATTCTATAGGGCAGTGGTTGTTGCAGTTCTAGAGGGTAGAGAAGTTAAAAATTATAGAAGCCAGGCTAATCAGCAAACAGCACAGAAATTCTCAGTCAGGGTGTGTGTGTGCTTGCGCAAGTTGAAGTTTTAATTGCCTTATTTGTTTCTCAGTGGCAGTAACATTAGTACTTTGGTTATCTCTCACTGCCTACTCCATCACTGTAAACACACTGAGGTGGTGGTGGAAGGCCAGCTAAAATGCAGATACAATTCCAAATAGCTCACTAGAAGTGAATCTTAATTTCTGTACTATGTAATACTGCTACTTGGGTTCAAACAGCCAACCGTGGATATTTGCTAGGTCAGAGGTATGCCTAAGAACGTAGAAGCTGCCATGATGTGGATCCAGGACTCTGCACCTAGTTTTGAAATCATAAAAAAGGTTCAATAAGGGCTAGATGTGTCTGCCCAGGCAGAATAAACAAACCAGAGGAGATTCTAGGGATTTTTTTTTATTTCCACGTATGTAGAGTTAATCTGCAAATTAATGATGATCCTCTGCAGTCTATTTGTTCCTATTTTAAATAATATTTGCTCCCAACTAGTTACTGTTATACAAGTTATTCATCGCCTCATCCATCTATTACTTTATTTTCTCACAATCTGGTCCCATATATATTTGCAGAGTGTTTCTTTTGCTGCCATATAAGAAGATAAAAATCCAGGCCCATTCTTCTGATACTTTCTCAAAAAGGGAGCTTCTGAATCTTTTTTGGGGGAGTAGCTTTTCCATTTCTCAGAAATGGGAGGGTCAGAGAATCGAGAGGCCTCCCTGCATGCACCTCCATGACCCAAAACTAATGAGGAGTTGTGCCTGCCTTGGTTCCTTCTTCTCAACTACAAGTCAACCTCCACTCTCTCCAAAGGAGCATACTCCTCATCCACATATAAGACAAAACTATTTTGTCACAGGTTCTCTCAGACTTAAAAGAAACCTTGCTGCCTTTAATCTTGTAAGAAAAACCCTTCAGAAGAAAGGTATACATTTCAGAACTACTTACACCCTTTGGCCTAGTACTTCAAGTGGCAAAGGAAGGCTCTTCTCTCACACTGATGAGGATTTTGAACCGTTCTCACACAGGATGGTGAAGTAACATGAGGGAAGACTATATATGCTCTTTTAAGTTTTTTCTTTCTGTCACTTCTGGTTCCCACAGAATATTCATTCAGGCCTTCTCCTTCTGATCTGCTTCATTAACATATCTTACCATCTTTCCTTGCTCTTTGTTCCTGTTAATAATATTCTCTCTTAACTAGTTTTTTTTTTAAAAAAATACAGGTTATTTCTCCTCAATAGATATATTGCTTTATTTTGTAACAACCTGATCCAATGCATATTTACTTGGAAGTAAGTCCTATGACATTCTCTGGACATCACTGTGCCAAGTAAGTGTGCACGGGATGGCAGTTAACAGGAGCAACATTCCCCTCATCCTTGTCTTAACAAGGACCTTGATCCAGAAACAGGAGCTGGAGAATTATATAAACGTAATACAGGAGGAGTAGAATAGTGGTGGAGGAGGAAAAGGGCCTTTCTACTCATTCCTAGTTGTACAGCTGCTTACCATGTCAGTCATAGAAAGAAATGGCAACCTGCTTCTATCTGAGGCATTTTCACTCAAAAGAAATTTTTAGAAGTTTACGAAAGCATTTAGTAAAGACCTCAGAGCCACAGACCTGCAGTGTTGCATAAGCCTGGCATTTGAAAGCCATCCCTGGGAACTTCCAGACTGTCACTCATTTCTTGTGGGATTCAATCACATCCTGGCAAATTCAGGCTGAGCAATTACCATAAAGCTGACCTGGAGCTCCTGCAAAACAAACCAGCTTCTCCCAGAAGTCCAGGCTTTCTGAGGTAACAAAAGTGGCGGGAAAATGTGTGTGAGGGAAAGTGTTCCTTAACGCAACAATGTCTAATCTCCCCACAAACAAATCAGCATCAGTGTTTACTAAATAGCCTTCGTAGTCTAATCTCTCTTCAAACAAATCAGGCTGAATGCTCATTAAACAGGTTGTCTTGAAGTCACCCTTGCAAACTTTAAAAACATTCATGTTCAACAAGGCATTTGATGGCTGGAACAACCTGCTCCTGGCAATCTTGAAATTAGCAGCTGGGAGCATGTGTGACTGCTTGGAAATGTTTTCAGGTGCTTTAAATGGTTTAAATTTCTTTTCTTTTTAATGTATTGTTTTGTTGTTTACTGTCCTGGGGTTCATTGTCATCAATACCATCTTCACCACCATCATCTCTTAAGATGAAGGTTAAAAGGAAGATGCTTGTGGGGGCAGGATCTGTGGTCAGTGATGTAAAACTGCTGAAGCACTACTAAGGAAGTCATGGTCTAAGACCCCATATTTCACTCAAAACATCTCACTCTAAATTTGAAGCTGAGGACATCTCCAACAGGCCATACAGGTTTTCTTTCCCTGTTGACACCCAGGCTGTGTGGCAGCCCTAAAAGGGAGGAGGGATGCCATTCTGAGATGTATTTCAAAGGATTTATTTCCTCAGCAGGAAGAATTTCTGGGTTCCAACCATATCTGAGAAAGAAACTGAACAATCCTTCTATCTGTGCTCTGTTTTCCAAACCACTGGCTACTTATTTTGTGCCAAATATCTGCCACTGAACTGTAGCCAAAAGGCATCTTTTTTTTAAAAAAAGAAGAAGATCAATACTTCCTAAATGGTATATTAAATGCACAGGGATTTGAATCTTGCTCCTGTTGGCTTTAGCTGACTAACCCTTGAGTTTGCAGGAAAGATCACATTGCACTTAACATTCCTAATTTCCTTTGGCGTTGCTGGGGGGTGATCATTTTGAGATCAATGTGAGGGCTATCTCTGTCTCGACAAAAGACTTTGCCTCTATTCAATTTCTCTCATAACCTTCTATCTTATTTTATATATGATCATATAAGTGCTTTCCATTAGGACCAGCTCGAATTAGTACCTGTCCCTTAGGATTGTTAGTAGTGTTCATGAAAGAACCATGATTCTCTGTCTTGGAGAAACTGCCCGTCTTCCAAACATCTTGTGTTATGAAACTTCATTTTCCTTTTTTTTAATATATTTGTACCCTGCTTTTCTGTCCAAAAAGGAAGCCTAAAGCAGCTAACAATAACATACCAAAATAGATTACAATAATGTAAAAACAACAACAACAAGCAAAACAAAATGGCTCTCAGTGCCAAACAGCTGGTGTGTGTTGAGAGCCATCACTCTGAAGCCCATCAGCAAGCAGTTTGTGATGCTGAGACCCATCCTGTCTGAAAGCTAGCTTCTCCGCATTAATCAGTTGAGTACGTCTTCACTGAACACAGGATCAAATGCCTCCACCCACCTATCAAAATTGACCCGCAGGATGATGGTGGTGAGGGAAGAAAGGATCTGGTCCACATTGCTGGATTGTTACCCGATCCTCCACCTCAGTCTCTGTCCTCCATCCATATAAGCAAGTAGCATTATCAGGGTTCAAGGACACAACCTTGCCAGAGATAGCACTCCAGGAGCTTGTAAAGCAGGGCTGGTGTGAGTATGGCATGAGGAGATAATAACGAGGCTGGGGAGTGTCTAGAGGGCACAATAAAGATGAATGGAGGGTCACATTCATCCCCCTGGCCTGAGGCTCCCCATTTCTGCTCTAGTGACAGAATGCTTCTCTAGCTCTTGAACAAAAATATTAAAAAGTGACAACCATTGCAAAACTATCCTCCCCCCCTCCCAAGGCTCTTCAAAGAGATTTGTCTGTATTTTCTAAAAGCAAGATATACAGTGGTACCTCAGGTTAAGTACTTAATTCGTTCCAGAGGTCCGTTCTTAACCTGAAACTGTTCTTAACCTGAAGCACCACTTTAGCTAATGGGGCCTCCTGCTGCTGCCGCGCCGCTGGAGCACGATTTCTGTTCTCATCCTGAAGCAAAGTTCTTAGCCTGAAGCACTATTTCTGGATTAGCGGAGTCTGTAACCTGAAGCGTATGTAACCTGACGTGTATGTAACCTGAGGTACCACTGTACAGCTATCCTCTCCCACACAGCAATGCTCAACCCCAGATCCAGCAATAAGTCTGCTTGATTTGTATGAGAGGACAAGATCTCAGGCCACTGGCACCTGCTTAGATACGTGTTAGTGGGAATAAACAGTTAAGCAAAAAGTGAGTTTTTAAAATCTCTGGTGAACACCTCACTGCTCTCTGCACTTCATCTAGTGGCAAATGTAGAATCTGAGAGACGCCAAAGTCTGCTGAGGGGCATGCTGTGAAAGCACACGCACACAGCATGAGTTTCCTCTGCAAGTCTTAGAGCTACTGCTGGATGGTACCTTCCTGAAGAAATCTCATCACTGGGAGAGTGCTTTGTGGTATTAAAAGTCCAATTAAAACAAAATCAAATAGTTTCATTAACTGCAACAATCAAAAATTATACTGCCAATTGCTTTCTTCTCATTTAAGGGCATTTACATCTGAATGACTTTTTTTCAACTGTGTGTGTGTTTGTAATTAATGCAATTACAAGCTGGGGATCTTTCCCCAAAACTAAAAAAAAGAAAAAAGGAATATTATCAGTTCTACTGTTTTAATTGAAATAGAGTTGTTTTCAAGCGTATGGTGAATTATGTAACTTCCATTATTGGAACACAATATTTGCACCCTGTAATAAGTCAGCGTCAGCATCTGGGTGTGCGCCTCTTCAGTTTGCGAGAAGTTTGTAGATCCAACATCAATAGCTTAATTTATTTAGCTTACATCTATTAATTACTTGTACTTTCACTAGTTGGAGCATCTTATGTAATGATGGCAACAGCACTGTGAGACTATCAGCTGTCTGCTCATCCCCTCCTCCTAAACTGTTTTTTTTCCAGTCAGGAAAGGAAAGACGCTGTCTACAAACTGAGGTGGTGGGGTAGGGGGAGGTAATGGATGGTGTGTGAAGAACTTGCAGCTTTCCACCTGGAAGACTGACCTGCAGGTGTCTCTTCCCCACAAGAACAGTAGTGGGAAGGAACGACTGGTTCTCCTTGCTCTGTGAAATCAGCAGCCATTATGACATGTCTTTTCAGACCTATATGTGTTCTAACAATTAAACACACCCTACAATGGAAAGGATCACAGACTGTCATGCAGAACAGTCCAAGGTCTGACTCCTTCTGGAAAAGTGAAATTCCTGGCAAGGGACTTCTCTAGCCTGGAGCCCAGCACTCAAGGCAGCTTCTAATTCTCAAGGCCGCTTCTGCCTTGGATGCTGCCAGGAAGAACATGCAACACCTGCCACAAAGAGGACTGGTTCCTCAGGGCAATCTGTCTCAAGGGGTAATGCTCTCTCTGGGGGTCCCAGTTTGGGAAACTCTGGCTCAAAGGAGCTCTCTGCTGATAGTCTCCAGTCCAGGCTCAATGTCAGTGCCTGGGCTCATCATCTCCACAGCTGTCCTCTTGCCTTTGAGAGCCACTCCCAATCCTTGGCTCCTGGTAACAACTGATGACACCACCGGTTTTCCTTATCTAGATGGTTCCCCCTCCCTGTCAAAGCCTTAGTTGCTGTTCAAGGTTCAGGCTATCACAACACTCATAGCTGCCATCTGGTGGGCATTCCACTAATTACACAATATTGCTTGCATTTTTATTTTTATTTTAAAGAGTAACAACTGCCCAGCTCACCACTGCGGCAGTTAAGAAGCAGGTAGTAATAGCAGCAGCAGTACATGGCAACTTATGACAACTTGACACTTTACCAGTTTTTTTAAAAAATAAACTTGCCTTAAAGGTAAAGGGACCCCTGACCATTAGGTCCAGTCGTGGCCGACTCTGGGGTTGCGGCGCTCATCTTGCTTTATTGGCCAAGGGAGCTGGCGTACAGCTTCTGGGTCATGTGGCTAGCATGACTAAGCCGTTTCTGGCGAACCAGAGCAGCGCACGGAAACGCTGTTTACCTTACCGCCAGAGCAGTACCTATTTATCTACTTGCACTTTGACGTGCTTTTGAACTGCTAGGTTGGCAGGAGCAGGGACTGAGCAACGGGAGCTCACCCCGTCGCAGGGATTCGAACCGCCGACCTTCTGATCGGCAAGTCCTAGGCTCTGTGGTTTAACCCACAGCGCCACCCGTGTCCCTTGCCTTACAATTTACTAAATGATACAACATAAGATCGGGGGCCGGGGGAGAGGTGTAACGGGAGGAAACCTGACAATAGGATCAAGCAGAAATTAATTCTGCCACCTTAGGTTGGCATACATATAATTTTGTATATAAAATAAAAAATAAGCTGCTGAAACAAATGCATTTTAAGATGTTTCTTAAAGGCTGGGCTGCATTGAATGGGGTGCATCTCTCAACAGGCAAAGCATGCCAGAGAAAAGGAAGCCAAAGAAAACACTTGGACAGGGGCAGTGGGGTAGAAGAAAAATGGAAAGCAAACAAGAAAAATCCAAGAAACTATAAAAAGGCATAGACAATGCACATACTGAAAAGTGAAGAACGAAACCTTGAACCCAGAGATAGCAGGAGAAATCTCTGCATGCCCTATTCCTCTCTTGCTGCCAGAAGGGATATAAGGTAAGAAAGAGAAGCAAGGAATTACGTGTTCAAATACACAGAGACAGAGCTGAGCAAAATCAACCCCTAAAGTCCAGAGCAAGAGGCTTAAGATGAGTCCAACCAAAAAGCAAATAATTGTAAAAAGAACAAACTAATGAACAAGCAGTTATCAACAGAAGAGAAAGAATCTTGATGAGATGAAAAGCTAAACGAGACCAACGTTAGCATTGTGGAAGATGAGATGAATACGAAAATTGATAGATGATAGATAGATAGATAGATAGATAGATAGATAGATAGATGATAGATAGAAGATAGATAGATAGATAGATAGATAGATAGATGATAGATAGATAGATAGATAGATAGATGATAGATAGATAGATAATAGAAAGATAGATAGATAGATAGAGCACCACACTATAAGATTTGTAGCAGTAGGAATGTCTGAGGATGTGGAGTGGCTCTCAAAGAAAACAGGACGGCAGAGGTTGGGACAAACAGTGGAAGTGACTTTGGCTAAGAAAGCTTTAGGAGATAAAAGAGAGTGACAAAGAGGATTACATACAAACAGGAGGCAAACAGTAGTGAGAAAAATAAGACTTTTAAAGCAAAAAGCAAAACAAAAAACCACCTCACAAAATAAATAGGAGGGGGAAAGAGAGCACAAATTTATAAATGGAGAAAATCAGACAACAGATGGAATTTGAACCATGAATGTTCAGCAGTACAAATGTACAAGCAGGAGGCAGCACAATTCAGGAATGAGCCAAGGCTGAGCAGAGCAAGAATGATGAAGATGAAAACTTATGAGGATCACATGAATGAAGAATGGATGGTACCACAGACTTACAAAACACCAGCACCAGTGGCGTAGCGTGGGGGGTGCAGGGGGGGGCCGTCTGCATCGGGCGCAACATCTGGGGGGGGCGCTCGCACTCGAGTGCTAAAATCCACGGGTTAGGGGGCGCAAATTACTTGCCTTGCCCGGGTGCTGACAACCCATGCTACGCCACTGACCAGCACTAGTGGTAGATGGTGCAGAAATAGGAAATAGATTTGAGTTAGTTGAATGGGGAAAGTATCAGGTCGCAGGAGCGGAATTACAGTCTCTTGGTGAAGCAGTAGAACTGAACACCAGAGCAAATCAAATCAAATGATAATCATAAAGGGAATGTGGAATATTAGAAAAATCAACAGGTGAGCATGAGGAAGTGATGACTAAATCAAGACTTGTGAGCAGCAGAGGAAGGAAACCGGGAAAGATCAAAGTAATAAAGAGGGGGGGGGGATAAACCTGAAGGATTCTGAATCAGCTGTTTGATCAATGTGCACATCACCACCTAGTAAAACAGGAGAAGAAAACGGCAGAAAAGATTAAAGCCAGACTTCAAAATCAGCTCCCCCACGCGCAAAAAAGTAGACATTGAACCAGGAGGGTGGTACATAAGAGCGAGAGTAACGCTTGCTGGGGGAAATAGTCATGCAGCATGGGATTCAAACATGGGGAGGGCGGGGGAAGGAATAGAAGAAAAATAGTATCTTGGAGAAAGAAGACGTATACCCCCCCTAAAAAAGACAATGAAAAGGAGAACCAATGGGAAGTTAATGCAGCAAAAGTAACCCATGTCAGAAGCAGAGATCCAGGTGTCAGTCAAATGCATAAGTAAAACAGAAAAAGCATAAATAATGAATTACAGAAGCGTAACAGATACCTTGATAAAATAGATGGAAAGAAAATAAAAGTGCAAAGCTGGGGAAGGCGGCATAACCATAGCTTTTGAGCAAATCACCCTCGAAGACTGAGGGATCACTCAAATCCACAGCTTAATACAGCAGGCAATAAGCAATTAAAATAAGTAATAAACCATTGGGGGGAAGGGTACCTTTAGTAGAACTTCTAGGCGAGGATATGTCTTGGATGGCTTCCAGATAACATGTTTAATGAACATTCGTCTCGATTTGTTTGTAAGGAGATTAGATTATGTTGCATCAAAGCATGTGTTGCCCCACACTTTCTGGTGTGTTTTCTCATCCCTTTCCTCATCACAAAAACTCTGATCTTTTGTGGGAAATGGGCTTCTTTAACCATAGTCCCAGATCAGCTTTAGCTGTGCAGCTTGAATTTGCTGGATGGGATTGAAGCCCACACCACAGACTGTCTAGAAGCATCCTATGTGTGTTGCTGGAACGTCACCTCTAAGCAGCAATGGTTATTGCTGGGGCAATAGAGGATGGGTTGGATTGCACTATCATAACCTTTATGTTTGCTGTAAGGAAGTATTCTCATGTAATGGGCAATAAAACTGGGCGAAATGGGTAAGCTAGGTCCTTAGGCCATAAGGTTACCAGATTTTTTTCAATGAATCCGGGGACACTTTTCAACTTCCGTAGGAATGATAGAGTTTTGTCAGGGGACTGATTTGTAAATCTGGGGACTGTCCCCGGGAAACAGACTTAGGGCAAATGATAACTCTCTAGCAATTAATGCAATCTGTTGGGGTTTCCCAGCAGAAAGGTGCAGCTCACCTGGAGATAAAGGTTAGATTCCAACTTGAGGGCTCTGTGGTCTCTAACATATACGCAGCATAGCCTCATTACTCTGTGTACAACAGAACTGCTGGAATTGACTCCTGTCCTGATACCAACTTAAAATAGAAGCACTGTATATGTTAACGTATTGTGTTGAAAAGAAAAAGAGAACAACTATTTTTGTTTCTGTCAACACTAATTAGCACATGATTTACAGCCACCTGGCACCTTTTGTCACAAAACTGAATAAATAAACTCAAATTTTAAAAAAGTAATATATATTGTTGTACACCAACCTAATCACATAGCAGTCTGAGATCCCAGGAGTTCCAGGAGCTTACCCAGGGTCTGTGTTTCCGTTTGGAAATGAGGCACAGTAGAGACTGTGGTGTCTTCATGAAATATGGTTTATTTACACAGATATACAACCCAAGTCTATGATTGGGGGGGGGGGGTTCACAGTATTAAAGCCTCAAAAGGGCATTGCTTTTTCCATTGCTGTAGCCTTGGACTCAAACAGAAATCAAACATGCCTCTCCCTCTCCCTTTCCTGTTTGCAGCTTTTCTTCCAGCTTCTGGCTCACAAACTCCACTCAGGCCTTTTGTTTTTCTAACCAACAAGACAGCTGAGGGAGAGCAGGGTTGCCATACGTCCAGATTTTCCTGGACAGGTCCAGAATTCAAATGATGAAAATGGCGCCCGGGGGAATTTCCAGAAATCAGCTAAATGTCCGGGGAAACCCAGACGTATGGCAACGGGGGCGATTCCTTGCTGAAAATGTCTCAAAAACTGAAAAAGTGTGTGTGTGTGTTTTAGTGGCTCAAAAGCTGTTCAAAAGCAGGGCAGCACTGGCACCCAACTGGATACTGGCAGGAGCAAGACCCAATGGAGGAGAAGCAGTGCCAGGGCTGCGGGAGCCCTTACGCCACCTTCTCAAAATCAGGCAGGGCAGGGCATGGTCCACCCTTCCCCCCCCCAAAAAAAGCTCACAACTCAGTCCAGATTTTCCCTTTTGGAAGGGAGACCCACCAATTTGTCCTTTGTCACAGAGCCACTTCCTTTGTTCCCTTAACGACCCATACTGAATGGGATATTACCAGGCTGGCCTGGCTATTCCAGCAATTGAATCTGGGCTGGATCCAGGAATTGAAGGAGGGCTCAGACATACAGCCTACCCTATAACTTGTAACAATATAAAAGGCACATGTGAATTGGTATTTTGCCTTTCCTTGTAGTTTCTATTCAAAATCTTATTTATTTCTGTGGATCTTTCTGTGCTTCCCAAGATGGGCATCGTATGTTCAAGGCGTATCTGCAAAAGCAGATCTGGGATACTTGCAATAGCAAGTTTATCTTTTGCATCCTTGTTACACAGCATCACATATGCAGTTGGTTAAATTACATGATGCCCCAGTTTAACGCACAGGTCTAGCAAAAATTGCACACCATTTCTCATTCAAAGGCACGGAGATCTTGCTTAATTGCTCATTGTTCCCCATTTAAAAGCAGAGATCTGGGTTAATTACACATTGTGCCCCATTTGGTGCCGGTCTGGATCATTATTGTGCATTGCATGCACAATTGCTCAACTACACAGCAACTTGTACCATGAATAACAATTGTTTTTTCTCACAAGCTCTCATTCTGCCAATACATGAAAGGGAAGAAACAAATATCTTGGGACTTCTCTGATCCTTTATTACATTGTTCTTCTGAGCAGTTTATTTGCAGCTGATCTGATTGTTGGAATGGAGAAAGTGTGGTATTTGACCTTCTTTTTTGAGAGCCAAGAAACAATTACTGATTCCCTAAGTTGGGCTCTTCCTTTGGCCAGAGGAATCACTTCCCAGGCACGATTGAACGATCTTAAAGAGACAGGAGGACACAATATTCTATTAGACTACAGATAATAGGTTTTGGTTTGTTTCCCTGCAGCTAGCTGAAGGCATTTGGAAAGAGGGATTGCTGTTCGTGGCATGTGCAGTCATCCTAGTGCCACCTCTAGTCAAACAGATTTTAGTGGGGCTTGTATTGTTCCAAAAACCTATTCGGCCAGAGGCAGGAGAGGCAATGTGTGTGCCATAAGGGAAGTGATTTCTCTCTCAATGCTCCTAAAAAACTATTCTTTATTTCCAGCCATAAAAAAAGTTTAGCACACACGAGCATACTTTTGAAGCATCCCTGGTTGCAGACCCTCCTACTGTCCCTATTTTCCAGGGTCAGTCCTGGAAATACAGAAGCTGTCCGTTTCTGATTTGATTCTGGAATATCACACTTTTCCTTAGGACATCCCTATTTTCATTGGAGAAATGTTGGAGAGTATTGAGTTATATGACCCGCAAGCCAAGGAGATAAGTAACTATACAACCTTTTGAAGACCTCTGAAGGCAGCCCTTTATGGGGAAGTTTTTTTAATGTTTAATGTTTTATTATGTTTTTATATATGTTGGAAGCCGTTCAGAGTGGCTGGAACAACCCAATCAGAAGGATGGGTGGTGGTAGTAATAATAATAATAATAATAATAATAATAATAATAATAATAATAATAATAATAATAATAATGGAATATGACATCCCTATTTTCATCAGAGAAATGTTAGAGGGTATGTGTTGGGACAAGAGAGAGACACAAATAGCCAGGTGCTCTACCAACATGTGAGGGCCATGCAGAGTTGTGTCAGCTACTTCGTGGTTATTATTAAAGCTGCCCTCCATTAATCATTTAGAAAAATACAAATGAAGGCCAATATTTCTCATAAGAGGCATGGATCATTCAGTGCTGGAAATTTTTAGCACCATATTTCATTTCCAGGAGCATAGCGCTTGTTGACAATGGCATCCAGTGAGGACCATATTCTCTCTGTATTTGGGAATTGCTGTAGACTTCCAGATTATTTCTCCATTAGCCTTGCTCTTTTTCCTGTCTAATTGATGGGACCACATAAGGGATTTCAGGGTTGCAGGGCTGCTTCCTAAACACTAGTTTGCCAAAAGCTTTGTCTCTTCATTTTTAAAATATATCCACAGCCCTGTAAAACTCTTGTTCTGTTTTGCTCACACATTGTGCAGCTGGTTGTCATGGAGGCTGCTATACCAAATATGTTGTATCTTAGATCTTTCTGTAGGATGATTGCATATTATTCTTTCAATGAAAAAGCCAGTGAAAGCAAACAGAACATTTCAGGTTTATTTTTACTTATTTATTATTAAATTTGTATACTGCCATTCATCCAAAGATCACAAGGCAGTTCACAACCTTAAAGTGTGTTGTGAATTCTCCAGCAGCAGGATTCACTGATGGGGTGATCCTAGCTCAGGAAGATCAGGCTGCCAATACAAGAAATGTACATTTGTTCAGGCAACGTGTTTCAGAGAATCAACTGTAGAGTGGAAGATAAATCATCGAGTTTCAGAATTATATAAGACTACAAAGTTAGACCTTCTTAAGAGGAAATTGATGAGAAATGAGCGATTTGTCACATGTACCAAATGAGAAAAATGTCTTAGGTATTTCTTTTATCATGCATACACAGGAAATTATAGAACATTCCTTTACATTGATAACTTTCCCAGATGGCAGTTTCCCAATAGCATTTTATAAACATAGCCGAATGCCATTTCCCCCTCCTTTCATTTTAATATTTACTGTTTCTAAAACCGAGTTTAAATGGCTATTGCTAGGCAAACAAAGCCATTTCTGCAATCCTTAAAATAGATGGGCTGGTGGCGGGGGGGGGGGAGTCAGATGAACTGTGCTAGTTGAAAGCCAACAAAGAGGGTTGTGGTTGGTTGGTTGGTTGGTTGGTTGGTTGGTTTGCTTAAAAAAGGCAATATCATTGCCAGCACTTTTAAACAGCCCCTTTGGGATTCAGTTCAGCAAAATTAAGGTTTTTTTTAGAAAAAGAAAGAAAGGGGAGAAAGGAATCAAGAATATTTTAGAGAAGGCAGTTGCTTTCTTGACATATTTTTAAAATTACCGGACTGTTGAAATCTCTTCACAAAGCTACTTATTTAAAACTTCCCCTTTGTGCCACTTAGAAGGATGCTGAAAAACATTTGATTGCGTTGAATAAATACTGTCTCTGCCAAATCCTAAATAAATTTTATCTGGAAATGTTTGCATGCAGTGAAATGGGACAACAGAGAGTAGGAAGGAACCTTGTGTGGGAATGTTCAGGGATGCAGGAGAGGATATATTGTGTGATTATATCCTTTCCAACTTGTGTTAACAAGTTCTACAATTTTAGCAGAGTAACATTCCCCTTTTTAAACTCATAGCGGATGGGTTTGCTCAGGCTCGCTAAAGCCTCTATAATAACTGTCCTGGTATTTTCCCCTTATTCCCTCATAAAACATAAGACAC
Source organism: Podarcis bocagei (assembly GCF_964188305.1). Classification (NCBI taxonomy): domain Eukaryota; kingdom Metazoa; phylum Chordata; class Lepidosauria; order Squamata; family Lacertidae; genus Podarcis; species Podarcis bocagei. The sequence goes on along the minus strand of NC_138127.1, from coordinate 23,312,943 downwards.
GACACAGTCTTCTATAAAAGTATAAAAAGAGTTTACTCACTCACATTCTGTTCACAGTTGGATCCCAGAAGGCAGACTTAGCTTAGAAAAGTAACATACACCTGGAAACTATCTCATAAGGAGACAGTCCCTTTGTCCTCTCTTGGCTAGAAGCCAAGAGAGCATCTTTGGCTAAGCAGATGTTGCTTCTTCGACGAATATAATCAGAGAGAGAGATGGCGACCAGTCCTATGCTTTTGTCATTACCTGCACAGGTGAGGCCATGCCCACCTCTGGTCACATGCAGAGGAAGTCTGTCCCAGACAGGAGAAACAAGAAGTTCCGACTGGCATCCCCTTTTATGTCCGCTCTAGGGATGTTGTACTTGACTGCTCTTGTGTTTCACATCCCACACCTTGTGGTGCTTATGATGAAGCTCTTAGTATGCCACTGAAGTGGCCATGACCATCCAGTCTCACTGAAGATGAGATCTCTCAAGCAGGCAAAGCTTCAGCTGCCAGCTCTTTCCCTTTATACCAGGAAGAATGTTTAGCTGTAGAAGGTTAGGTTGTGATGCAACCTCTTCAAGGAGCAGGAGCCCTGTCAGGAAAAACGATGACAATCCTGCCATTCTCCAAACTTCTGCTCTCTCCAAACTGTACAGTGGTACCTCAGGTTAAGTACTTAATTTGTTCTGGAGGTCCGTACTTAACCTGAAACTGTTCTTAACCTGAAGCACCACTTTAGCTAATGGGGCCTCCTGCTGCTGCCACGCTGCCAGAGCACAATTTCTGTTTTCATCCTGAAGCAAAGTTCTTAACCTGAAGCACTATTTGTGGTTAGTGGAGTCTGTAACCTGAAGCGTATGTAACCCGAGGTACCACTGTATGTGCAAAACATATATGTGGAAAAGCCTTCTCAATGCAAGAGTCAAAAGTGAAAGGGAAAAGGCTGTTTTATGAGAAATACAGAGCTCTGAAACTGCTCCAGGCTGAAAGCGAGCCTTTATATAGTAATAACAGCAGATGCAGTCTGATGGTTAGCACCAGCGCTGCTGCAAGATGCTGGTTAATTCAACGGGGCCCTGCCTTCTCCAGTAATTTCCTACTGCAGTAGAGCAGGGGGAAGTTTGAGTCTTCCAGGGTTGTATATAGTGGAGTCCTCAGAGCAGGCACAGGCAAACTTGGCCCTCCAGATGTTTTGGGACTACAATGTCGGAACATGCCTGGGGGGCACACGCACTCTATCAGCAGAGTATAGCAGAAACGATTGTGGAGCGTGAGTGTAGCGTTCTAAGTGAATTATTAAGCAATATACACAGGACAAAGCAACCATGGCATCCCCTCACATCTTCTCCAAGAGAGAGAGAGTAAAGAAGTACAAAAGTACAGTACAAGCGGAAGAGATAAGACTGGCTTCCGTTCTCACACTTTCCAAGCCTGGAAAGTAAATGCAGACATGTGATATAGCAACCACACATCCAGCAACGGAGGAGTGAAATGCTGACATACAACTCACATCATTCCTAGCTAACAGGATCAGTGGTCAGGGATGATGGGACTTGTAGTCTCAAAACAAATGGAGGGCAAGTTTGCCTATGCCTACCTCAGAGGCAAAGGATGGCACATCCTCAGGCCAACGGGCGGGGCGGCAAGCACCCTTGGGACTTGGCCCTACATGCCCTTCCCCTTCAGATTTAAGGTCCTCACCTTCACCACCTGATGAAGAGGCATCAGACTCCTGGTCCTTGACAATGAGAAAGCAGCGGTGTGGGGAGAGGACACTGAAGTTGATGCAGGTAATGATATTGAGTCATACCATACGACCACATAAAGCTATGAATCAGAAATGGGAAACCTGTGGCCCTCCTCTGCTGCTGAACTACAGCTTCCAACCCCCCTGACCATTGTCCAGGCCAATTGGGAGTTGCAGTTCAATGACATCTGGAGGCCCATGGGTTTCCCCATCCCTGCTATAGGTGAATGACAAGGAAGGAGTACCTTAAACTCAGCCATCACTATGAATACCAAAGTGAAATAAGCCAAGGACATGTTGGGAATCAGGTTAACTGTTTATATTATACAGGATTCACTGTTATTATGCAACCAAGAATAACATTAATTATTCTGATTTTAGACTTAACCCTGAATTAATTGAACCACCCATTCTTCGTTCAGAATGAAGACATGATCAGCAAGTTCTATTCTTAAATACATTATGTCCTCCTTAACACCTTCCCATGAGTATTTGCGTAGGAAGGCTTGTGAAGTGTCTCTTTGCTGAAGATTCCATAACTATGCAGTGCTTACCTTTACAGGAAGGCCTCTGATCCGTAAGTGTGAGGGACAGCATGACTCAAACAGCCCCACTTATAACAGTTCTAGGGAAATAAATGAGTGAACACTAAAACATACAGTGGTACCTCGCAAGACGAATGCCTCGCAAGACAAAAAACTCGCTAGACGAAAGGTTTTTCCGTTTTCGATTTGCCTCGCAAGATGAATTTCCCTATGGGCTTGTTTCGCAAGACGAAAACGTCTCGCGACTTTGTTTCCTTTGTCTAAAAACAAAGACATGTTTTGTTTATAAAGTTAATTTATTTTCCCTTCAGTTTTTGAACTGCTCTTTACAGTATGTGTGACTTTAAAGAGCAGTTAATAAACTGTTGTTGTACCAAATTTGGCTTTGTTTGGACTTTTTTTGACCATAGGAACGCATTAATTGATTTTCAATGCATTCCTATGGGATTTCGTGATTCGCAAGACGAAAAATTCGCTAGATGACAAAACTTGCGGAACGAATTAATTTCGTCTTGCGGGGCACCACTGTATTAAATTAAACATTTAAACATTTAAATTAAACATTTAATATCTTTTAAAGAGAGAGGTGGATGAAGTGTGCACAGGTATGTGATTTACACCTTAAGATTTCACACACCATAAAATAATATTTGATTGTGGGTTACTTGAAGTCTCTGGATATCTAAGCAGAACCCTGACTACATAAATTCAAAACTATATCCTTGAAGTATCAATTTAAAGGGGGGAAACTCAGCATAGCCTCACTTCCGCCAATGGTTTGGAGTAAGAAGGAAATCCAGATCGCTCAGATAATCATATGTGTAGGCAAGTGGGAATATATTTTCAAGATGAATAGCTTAAAAAAGAAGTTGGTATAAAGAGCCTGTGGGAAAGATAATGTCAATTGCCTTCAATGTGATTTCTTTTTCTTAATTGAATTTTAAAAATGGATCAGGTGCTCTGAAAAATAATTACAAGGCTGCTATGTTATTACACACACGGTTATATTGCCCCCACTGATTATCGCAGTGCCAAACCTGATCACGGCTGAATTCCCGGATTATAAACTAACTTCCACTACCAACTTTCAGCCCAGTGACCAAAAGGTGCTAATTACACATTCTTCTTATATAACAAGGCAAGTCTATCAGCAGCCTGTGAATCCCCCCAAACTTGCTGACTGAATATAGAATGGCGTGTCCCTAATGAATACAAGCTGAGTTTGCACTATTTTCCATGTCAAAATCAAGTTATTTCCAGGAAGAAACAAGGAGCTTAAACTGAATTAGAATATTGCAGCAGTATGAAATACAAAAGGGTGCTGTGCTATTATCTGGGGTGGCTGTCAATCTGATTTTTTTTTGCCCTTCTCATAAACCAGAGACAGAAAATAGATAAGCTCATTTATATTATAAAATGCTGAAGAGGTCAGTGGAGTATTGTGCAAATCAAATTCTAACTCAAAAGACTATGTGGAGCAATGCAATTCTGATTTCTTATTCAATTTTGGGCACATATTGTAACAAGACAGCGGCAAGTCGCACAGCACCACACACAAAATCTTTAGCAGATTCTTCCCCTGAGCTCACAACACTGTGATCTATTTTTAATGGGTAAGAAAGTTACTCATTGTTAAAACAAGATTGATCTCATATTCTGTTAAGAAAGCAGCCGCAGAGACCCTGTAGTCCAAGCTTTCAAGCTTCACTGCGGTTGCTTTGTCCTGAGTACCATCATTTTATTTTCAGGAACACAGAATGTTTTAGGGTTGTTGAGTGAGGGGGGGGTGTTGTGGGGGGGTTTTTGGTAATGAAAAAGTTCTTGGAAGTTAACAAAAACATTCCCCATAAATATGATTTCTATTGTACTCCATGACTAAAAAGACAAAAATGACAAGAGACCTAAATTAGTGCAGTTTCTGTGGACACCAGCCAGGCCCAAAACATTTTGCTGCCTCATGCAAAAAATAAAAATAAAATAAAAATTGAATTTTACTTCAGCAATGGCATCAAGACACCTGAAGGCATCAGGCTTAAGTGTCACAAATGGCTTTGTCCACCCACACCTCACCACCATTCTTCACCCATCTTCTGCCTGAGGCAGTCACGTCATTCTGCCCTGTATAGTATACACCAGGGTTTGTTATATGGTATTCTACAGAAGCCCAAGGCCCAAGGGGTACTATAAAGAAAAAAGTTGCCATGGTGGGCAAGCATGCATAGTGTGTGGTTTCCATTGAGCTACAGCCATGGGGATTAAATGCAATTGTCCTGGGAATCCTTCCCCTTCTTTCCTTCCCTCTCTGTGCTTTCCAAGGATTAAATTTCAGTAGCGGTTGATGAGGCAGCAGTGTATTGCTTACCTGGCTTCTCAACAGCACTGCATGTTGCTGCTGGTTACTGAGAGGGAGAGGGGAGCAGCTGAACCAATCTGATGCTCCCTGCTGCCATGCCTCTACCACACCCAACAATGTAGTTACAGGAAGGCAAACTGGGCAGTTGCCTGGGATGGTAAATCTGAGGAGGAGACACCTCACCCAAAAGCCCAGACCAGACTCTGGAACTGGCAGTTACCACAGTAGCCTCATTGGCCAGCAGTGGGGCAGGCAGGGTGACCTCATTGCACCAACTAAGGACAGTGCCCCCCACTCTGAAATGGGAGGTGTCACAGCTACAGAGCAGCCTCTCCTAAAATAGTATGGCATAGTATGGCATCCTCTCTGATATTATCCACCATGGCAGTCACAGTTATTCCTCTGTGGTAACTCTGGTGAAAATGGTTAATACCACATAGCATTTCTGGCTTGTAACTCTTGTTTAGTTCTGGGGCACATGCACTGAGATGCGGGTAAATTCAGATGGTTTTGCTGGATAGGTTTTTTGCTTGCTGTTTGCAACTTTTGTTTAGGACTTAATTGGTGGAGCTTATACAAGATGTAGGTTTCACTCATTAAATAGTTCGTTAAAGACTCATCTCATATAGCATTTTAAACTTTCTCAGTGGCAAATCATGTTTCTCAACAAATTGGCACATTTAAAAATATTATGGTACAGATGCTCAGCAAAGCTACATTTTTATTTCAAATAAGGGGGAAATTCTTACATCTACTCTAATAAAGCTGAGGTTCTCTCTCGTGCTCTTTTACTTTTGTATCGTTGTCTACATTTCTAGGTCATTCTAAAATGATGACTTTGTTACCTTCCTGGCAAAGTTCTGTAATTCAGAGTTTCATTTTATTCTGGAAAAGGGTCATGTCATTCAGCCTGGATCTAACATGTCAGTGCCACTTAGTATTGTGTTTCTTCTGACCTTTTTTTTAAAGGTCAGAAGTAGTGGTGCATTTTGTGTAAGGAGAGTGGTGGGAATCTTCAGGGCACCTTCTTCACTGTACTTTATTTTCCTGTTCCTTTTGTAAAATTTTGAGGGCAAGACATCTCTTTTTTTAGATTATATTAAACTTTGACAAAGTGTGACACTTCTGTCCACCCAGATAGCAAAGGACAGGCTTCCAAACTTTGCAACTGTGTCTGCACTTCCCAGATGGAAAAGACTTGGGCTTCCTATGGTTATAACCATCACTGGAGAGAAACAGTGATTCAACTGATAATTTATAGAACAGACCCTGTAATTCAAGGAGATATGGTTTGTGAAATTGCCCCATTAAAACTTTATTTCTACAAATTCACTGATTCTTTAGCATGTCTACTTGGGAGAAAGTCCCATTGAATACATGGGGCTTACTTCTAATTAGACATGGATAGGACAGCACTATTAATCTCCAATTTCTTCTCCACATCCCAAAAAGCATGATGTCAAGGACTGCCTTTTAAAGGAGTGGGAAACTTTCTCTCCCTTCTCATGGGCCAACTTTGGCAGATGGGCAGGTCAACCCAACTTTCAACCACTTGGTTTCATTACGACGTCACATGATTGACAAATGGGTATCCCACTCACTTATTAAAATCCTTTCATGGGAATTGACACTGTGACATGGACGGGAGGAAGAAAGGAGCGTTTTTGCAAGCGAAGGCAACAAAGAAGACTTTTACCGACTCATTTTTTTTCTTCCTTCCCCATTGTGTGAGGGGGAGAAAGCTGCATTTTACAACAAAGGTAGAGTTGCAGGAGAAATCTCCTCCATTCCTTTATCCCCATGCAAATGCATCCTGAAGTTCCAAAACACACCTTTCTTCGTGTTTTTCGGGGGTGAGGAGCATTTTGCAAGCACTTAGCTGGCCACTGTAAGAACAGGGGGCCATAGGTCTACAAAGGCTATTCTTCTGGTCCAACAGGTTCTTCTTATGATCCAATTTCCCTACCCCTGGTTTAAGCAGTGAGTGGAAAGACACTGCCTGGATACAGGTTTCATCCACAGATGCACAGTGTGGTAGATCTGGAATACAAGGTCTTCAGACTCCAAGTCTACTCACTATTTGTTCAGTTATTTGTAATATTTACTTCCTCCCCCGTCTCCCAGTGTTTGCTTAGATGTAAACCCTGAATAATTCAATGGGACTTGCTGCCAAATAAGCAAGCATAGGACTGAAGGCTGATTCAGTATGCCACTGGCATTTGAAACCTCATAAAATAAAATGTTATCTTGTAAATTCATTGCATGCTAATCTCATGATTATATCTGGAATTTATTAATGCCCAAGTTTGCTCTGACATAGAAACCCATGGCCAAATTAACAACTGTGTGGGGTAGGGCTGGGCTAGGCTGGTAATTTTTAGAATAGGCATTGTGCACACCCTCATGGCTCAGTGACACACCTTAATTATTCCTTAGGTGTTCAAAGGCTAAAACTGGGCAGTCAAACTGCTACTTCAAATTAAGGGTTGAAAATAGCCCTGAAACAATAGTATAACTATAGAAAAAGAAATAAAGTAACTAACAGTAAAGACACTTTAAAATACTGTGAATAGGGTGATGAATAGGGTAGAGGACGAATATCTCCAGAAATTGGTTATGTGAGCAAGAGCAGACTGCCTGCATGTTAAAATCCTCCCTATGATCTGCGAATATTTCTGCTAAGATCTATTGGGTTTTCTTTTTTGCTGTCCTGGGCTGCCAAAATCCCGTTCAGTGAGATGCAGTCAGCTTTGAACTAACCACCTCTGCCTCCTGCTGCTTCAGCATTCTCACTTTGTAGAGAGGAGGCGGAGGAGGAGGGAGAAACCAAAGTGCGAGATAAAAGCGAACACCTCCCTTCTGTGCACAGAGAGAGATAGGGAGATGCGCACCTGCCATCTTTACAGCTGGCGGTCATTTTGCTTCAGTTACGTTGAATCGGATGGGATGGGTCGGCCATTTTTGCGAGGGGCGGACCTGAAGGCGGCAGCGGCCATTCCAGTTGAGGGCAGCTTCGCTTCAAACCTATTGAAACGGAGGCAAAACGAGGCGGCTCTCTTTTCTAAGGGCAAGGGTGCGAAAGGGGAGTTGTCCCCGCCATGTGATCACCCCTCCTACCTACCCACCCACCCTTCGTGGAGCTCTGGAAATACATTTAACTGTAAGAGGAATATTATTTGCAGCCGCTCTTGGCTCCTCCGTGCTCTGCTTTTAACGATTTTAAATGCTAGGGTGATGGTTTTGAAGGGCAGTCGGGAAAAGCAACCACCCGTGAGTAAACCTCTGGGAGAGGACGGCTTGCAACAGGCCGGGAGAATGGATGAATGAGTGTATGGGTGGGAGCTTTCCTCCCTTTGCTGGCTTCCCTCCAGCTTGCTAGCTGCTCGGGGGAATCCACACGTTCCCAGAGTCAGACAGTGTGAATAAGGGAGACGTCACAGGTGGCCTAGCAAAAACCCTTCGCCAGTGGGAGGGCTTTGAAGGAATTGCAGAGTTGGAAGGGACCTCAAGGGTCATCCAGTCCAACCCCCTGCAATGCAGGGATTTCAGCTAGATCATCCATGACAGATTGGCCGTCTGACCTATGCTTTAAAAACCTAGAGTCTAAGGAAGGAAAGTGCACCACCTCCCAAAGGTGACCATTCCATTGTCGAACAGCTCTTACCGTCAGAAAGTTCTTCCAGGTGTTTCTTGTAACTTGAAGCCATCGGTTTGGGTCCTCGCCCCTGGAGCAGGAGAAAGGAAGCTTGCTCCATCTTCCACATGACAGCCCTTCAGATATTTGAAGGTGGCTATCATATCTCCTCTTTGCCAGGCTAAACATACCCAGCTCCCTCAACTGTTCCTCGTAAGGCTTGTTTTCCAGACCCCTGATCATCCTGGTCACCCTCTTCTACACATGTTCTAGCTTGTCAACATCCTTCTTAAATTGTAGGGCACACAGAATGGAGTGGGATTATTACTTCCCTTGATCAGGGCACCATACTTCAGTTGATGTAGCCTAGAATAGTACAGTGGTACCTCAGGTTACATACACTTCAGGTTACATACGCTTTCAGGTTACAGACTCCGCTAACCCAGAAATAGTACCTCAGGTTAAGAACTTTGCTTCAGGATAAGAACAGAAATTGTGTTCTGGCGGCGCAGCAGCAGCAGCAGGTCCCATTAACTAAAGTGGTGCTTCAGGTTAAGAACAGTTTCAGGTTAAGAACGGACATCCGGAACGAATTAAGTACTTAACCCGATGTACAACTGTATTAGCTGCTGCTGCTGCTGCTTCTTCTTCTTCTTCTTCTTCTTCTTCTTCTTCTTCTTTTTCTTCTTCTTTCCTAGCCCTGGCCTGACCTAAATTTCTCAGTTGTTCTGATTTTGGCATCATGTTGTGCTTGCAGCTTAAGGAGGAAATAATGCACATTTTGCAATATCCCCTTTCCTCTGTGCGATGACTCCACAGGGAAATACACCACTATTATGAGTGGTATCCAATGCTAGCTCTACTCAGAGTAGGCCCATTGACACTCATAGACATGATTAATTTAGGTTCATTAATTTCAGTGGGCAGGGCTGGCCTCTGTTGTTCCTTTCTCCTCTTCCTCCACTGCCTCCTCCGCTCATTCCATTGCTGATCTTTACTTCCCCCATAAAATCTTCACACTTCCCTCTCACACTAAAGCTGATTTATACTCTCCCCTCTCATTTCAACTGGTGTGTGTGTATGTGGTGAAGGATTTTGTAGTTCATGTCAGGTGCCAAAATGTCTTGGGCCAGCCCTGTCAGTGGGTCTGCTGTGAGCAGGACTTAGCTGAATACTACCCTTTGGTTGTAATCCCATTCTTACTAGGGAGTAAGACTCATTGGGCACTTTTAAAAAGGCCTGTTTAGGTCTACATTGCCTGTTGTTTAAAGGCTTTCAGCAAGGCTTGCTACACTGCCCATTTCCCTGATGAGTTCTGTGGCTGTGTAGGGTTCTTCAATGTGACCTGTTTATTGAGCATCCACCCTGATTTGCTTGCAGAAAGCTTACACAGATGTCATACTATGCCCAGTCTTTACTGTGTGCTTGTGGGGAGGCTATAGAGCTATGAGCATTCATCCTGATTTGCTTGTGCAGTGGTTTGACGTATTTGCATTAACCAGTCATTTATCCAACAGCATTTAGTGCATTTCCCCATCTCTTTCCTAACAGCTAAAAGTTTTGTTGTTGCTGCTACAGCAGCAATAGAGCACTTTGCTCCACTTTAATTGCACAAACTCAGCTTTCCAGTATGTGATTGAATCCCTCACACAAAACACTGATAATCTGGAGGCAGTCCTGGTCATCCAGACCTGTCATATGTGCCTAAGCATTCCATGCCATTAAAAACAAACAACTTTACATATTTTGTATGTGACACATTTTTTGACAAGTTCCCAACGATTACAAATAAACTGATGTTGGCTATAATTCTAAAATCCACTTGCATTGGCACTGGTGGCAGAGTCCCCTTCAAAATCTAAATAAATAATATCTTTTCTCGGAAATAAGATCTGTTTCTCTTGGTATGGAATACACAGTAGCCAGCCATGCCAAGAAAATACCCCTGAAGGATCAAATATAACATTTTAAATATAAATTGATGGGAAATATTTAATGGATGGGGACGCGGGTGGCGCTGTGGGTAAAACCTCAGTGCCTAGGACTTGCCGATCGTATGGTCGGCGGTTCGAATCCCCGCGGTGGGGTGAGCTCCCGTCGTTCGGTCCCAGCTCCTGCCTACCTAGCAGTTCGAAAGCACTCTTAAGTGCAAGTAGATAAATAGGTACCGCTTTATAGCGGGAAGGTAAACGGTGTTTCCGTGTGCTGCGCTGGCTCGCCAGATGCAGCTTGTCACACTGGCCACGTGACCCGGAAGTGTCTTCGGACAGCGCTGGCCCCCGGCCTCTTAAGCGAGATGGGCGCCCAACCCCAGAGTCGGACACAACTGGCCCGTACGGGCAGGGGTATCTTTACCTTTACCTATTTAATGGATGCTGATTTACTTATTTGCCTAAATAATTTTTCCTGAAAAACTTTTCTTTCTTTTAAGTACACATACTGCCCCCAACTTCCAAAGAAAGGATCGGTTTAACTCTGCTTACTTCATTATGGATTTTCCCTCAAGGGAGTGTGCCTGTATCTCATTCCTGTAACATAAATTTGCACAGGAAGAGCTTTTTCTGAGGCAGACAATCGTATACCAAAGCACTCCATCCCCTTTTGTGCCCTTGCCTAGATATTCAGTAGATGTTTTTGTAAAAATATTCGGCTACAGTTTTCAGCACTAGAGTTACAGCATCAATTGCACTGATGAAAATCATACAGTTGAAAGTAGCCTTCTACTTTAGAATAATATGTGTGTCCTGGTTTACACCCTGGAAACATATATGCCTCCATTCTTTTCACCAAGTATTGTAATTCTGCAGAGCTAAACTGGGATTGCTCATGCCATGCGAGTTTGATAGGCACAGAGATTGCAGAATGAAGACACTGGGTTATGAAAGCTTGCCCATTGATAGACAAGCTGCTCTGAGCTTCACACAGCAGCCTGCAGATATACTAATTCACCATGGGTCTTTGATATGATAAATTAGTGTGAAGGAGAGGTGCCAGTCACCAGTCATACTGCCGGCATTTGCAAAACAGCAATGGTAGAGCACCACTCCTGTGATGTTCCCGAATGTTTTGGGGGCACACGCATCTACCTCATACTTTCCATGAGAATAATAATTAGGATACTGATTGATTGATTAATTAATTAATTAATCAATCAATCAGATTTATTGATGAAAGGCCTTTTGATTGACTAAAATGTAGCCCACCTAACCAGGACACAGATGTTTCCTCCCCCTTAATGTTAATTATTAAATGTTCCTTTTTAATAACTGTACATGGCAGGCATCGTTATAGATGAGTCTGTTCCCTTCCTTTAAAAGATGCTTCTCACAAGATGGTGTCTGCTACAACAGATTTATGTGGTCTCTGAAAACAATGAGAGAGTGCTTTCTTATCCCTGCAAAATAAATATTTTATGTACATGCAAATATATGCAGATGTAATCAGTTAAAATTCATACAGCCAGGGCTTCTTTTCTGCCGAAACTAACCGGAACTCAGTTCCGGCACCTCTCAGGTAAGCGCTATTGCCATTCTAAGAGAACAAGGGAGGCATTCATGGTGAGTTCTGGCACCTCTTTTTCTAAAATAACAGCACTGCATACAACTAATATATTAAAGCTGCAATTGTATACTCACTTACCTGAGAGTAAAGCCTTTTGCCCTCAGTAGGACTTAGCTCTGAGCAGACTTGGTTAGGCTTGCACTGTAAGATTTCTCTAATCAGGTGACGACCTTTTAAAGAAAACAATGTGAGCTAGAATTATTGAGGCAGCCTATGAAGTGATTTGATTACTTGGAAAACATGCTGCGTTGGCTAAGCCTGTATAATGCTCTCTCCTCATGAAATATTGTGTGTTTTCCTTCCTCTTTTAATCAGTAATAAAAGTCCATTTAAACTTAACAGGAGTAAGACTGCACTTTGAGCCCTCAGCTGGTAGGAAGATTCTAGATAAAGAATTCCTCACATGCTGAAAATGTCAGCATTGTACAACTCTTGACAGGATTTTCAGGGTCGGGAGATGTCCTGTGAGCTATGTGGTCGCTTCGTGAATGAGATCTAGGCAATAGCTCATCCCATTTCCACAGCTCAGACGTGAAATTAAAGGAAGGCAGTATGCTTTGACTTTGTCTGCTTTGTAAGGGATGTTGGTTCTTCTGACCGAGTAACAATTCTGTATTTCTATCCAGGAAACAACATGAAGCCAGTAATCGTGGTTCATGGTGGAGCTGGTCGCATCTTTAAAGACAGAGAAGACGGATGTCGTTCTGGCGTCACCAGAGCAGCGCTGAAAGGTTACGGTATCCTTAAACATGGAGGGAGTGCATTAGATGCAGTGGAAGAAGCTGTGGTAGTCATGGAAGAGGATCCTCATTTTAATGCGGGTAATTTTTGTGAACTTTCTGTGCTCCCACGGCCTGCGGCCTAGCTCCATTGTCCCAATGGAACTCAGCTTCTAACTAAGCCCTAGCACAAATAACTGAAACAACCATGTACTGCTTCTCTTTTCGCCACTGCCTCCCCTTTCTCTGCCGTTTACCTGTTTCAGATTTTACATTTCAAGCACCTCAGGGCAGCAAACGGTTGTCTTAAATATAAATAACAGAAGTTGTGCCTGTGCGTGATGGAGCAGGGCTTTATCATCAGTTATGGAATTCCCTCTCCTGGGAATTGTTGCCTTTTAGGAGCCAGTTCCAGACATTTTTATTCTCCCTGGCTTTTTAAATAAAATGACATTTTTAGATCTGATGGAAGAGGGAGTTATATTTTAAACACTGGAAGTGAGTCACCCATTTGGCTGGTTTTGAAGAGAATTTGGAAAGTGCTTTTTTTTTTTTAATTGTGAGGGTATGCTTGGGGATTAATTATGAAATTGTATTTTATTGTAATTTCTCAGTGTGAACCATTTGGGGATATGTTTGCATGAAGGGCAGTATCACTGTGGAGATGCAGCAGGTTTCTCACTATGTGTACTTTCTGCAAACAAGATGCTTTTGTTTCAACAATCCTTTTCATCTGGATGAAAAGATCCCTGCCGTAGGTGTTCATTTTGTATTCTTACTTAAACCCATCTTCACTTTTTGGTACTATTTTAAAACTATTTTTTATCTGTTTTCATGGTATGGTTGCAAATCACCTTGAGACACATGTAAAAGGAGATTAATAAATTAAATAATAAGATGCAATAGCTTTAGGAAATGAATAAATTAATAAGTATCAGGTCTAAAGGGAAATGTAGTGTACTTGTTCCACGTTTCAAGTTGAGAATACCATTTCTTACTTTCTGCCTGAATGAAGTTTGGCAAACAGCAGGAAATATTTTAAATTCAATGTCTCCAGCATGATAAAACAGATACAATTTTGGCAGGATAACTCCTCTTTATGGATTCTTCTCATTTTTACATTGACAATTCCACTGGCTTGACTTGGTAAACTGGCAGCATGGTATTAAACAGCCTAACTGGAATTTTGGAATTTTCCTTATGGACCAGTGTGGCTCCCTTTGTTTTTTATAAGAGGAAAAGGAAATCACTGTGCCAGTGATTCTCAAAACATGGCTTAGAGAGCCTCATTCATTGTGGGGAAGGGGTTTTTGTTGTCTATATCCCTTTCCACTCTCTGCTGCCTATTAACCAAAGTTACAGACAAGAGAGGGCTGATTACCGAAGAATTGATGCTTTTGAATTATGGTGCTGGAGGAGACTCTTGAGAGTCCCATGGACTGCAAGAAAATCAAACCTACCCATTCTTAAGGAAATCAGCCCTGAGTGCTCACTGGAAGGACAGATCATGAAGCTGAGGCTCCAATAATTTGGCTACCTCATGAGAAGAGAAAACTCCCTGGAAAAGACCCTGATGTTGGGAAAGATGGAGGGCACAAGGAGAAGGGGACAACAGAGGACGAGATGGTTGGACAGTGTTCTCGAAGCTACCAGGATGAGTTTGACCAAACTGCGGGAGGCAGTAGAGGACAGGAGTGCCTGGCGTGCTCTGGTCCATGGGGTCATGAAGAGTCGGACACAACTAAACGACTAAACAACAACAACAACAGACAAGAGATCAGTGCCAGGCCACAGTACAAGTGCTACAGAGCTGGAGGTATGGAAGAGCTGAGTGACACCAGCTTTGTGGCACTTGTACTGTGGCCTGTTTCCCAGAGCAATTCAGTTACTTAAGATGGTAGTAAAAAAAAGAAGGCTGGGAGAGTCCAGACCAATGTATTCAACTTCGTGAACGAATTGTGCCATTTTGAAGTGAGACTGCTTTATTCTTTGAGAACCAGAACTAGATGAATTACTTATGTGGTTTAGGATTGCAGTCATTATTGCACATAAGTCAAAAGCAACCCCTCTCCCCAATTTTTGAAGGAGAGGGGGATGGATGATGTTGACTATGAAGAGCTGCTATTAAGCCATCACAAATCCCTGATAACCTTTCTGAGATAATCTGAGTTATCATCAGTCGATGACAACTTTGACATTTAGCAAGCTTATAAAAATGTAGCGTTTGTGTAAGACTCTCTCTCTATTTTTTTTGCAAGATCCTTCCATTCTAAAATTAGCAAAGCTTTTGTTTGAGAATACTTCCTCTTTATTCAGAAAAATTCAGTATTTTGGTACCTTGTTAGTAAAAGTACTTCATATTTCCACTGGTGCTTTTGCAGGGGAAATAGCTAGTATGTGGGCCTGTAGTTGTGATAGCCAAGCAACCAGGTCGTTAAATTTTGGCTACCCCCAATGTACAAGGTATCTAGTTCTATAGTCACTCATATTTACAGGTGTTAAGGCTCATAAAATATATGGAGAAAATGAGCTGTGCAAAAAAGATCGGAGTTGAAACATACCATGCAGCTGTTATCTTCATAAAGGACAAAGCAGTCCTACTGTCATGTTGGGTTGAATGTGATGCTGCAGGAGCACATTGACAACATTAGTAGAGCATGAAGGGGTGGTGGAATGGCTACTTTGTCCATTGCTCTTGGAAAATACGCCAAAACGGTGTTATCCTTTCTGATTACCCTTGGAAACCTGCAAGCGAGCCACAGTGTTCTAGAAAACACTCTTCATCCCACTTGCAAACAGGGCAATTAGGAAACAATAAGACAGAGCCAGTCTTGCTTATTTATTATGTATTTTGTGTTTTTATCTTTCGTTTTTATTCTGTCAATCACCCCAAGATTACGGATGAAGGGCGGTATGCAAATTAAATAAATAAATAAATAAAGTAAAAAAGGGGGGCGCTGGTGTCAGGTGGAGATTTTTAAGTGCCATTAAAGGGCAGCAAGTACCCCTCTTTTCTTAAAATGCAGGCACAGGGTATCATTTGGAATTTCTTCCTTGGGCAGCACCATTGCACCAAATCATCCTAAACCACAGCATCATAGAGTTGGAAGGGACCCTAAGGGTCAACTACTGCATTTGATATATAGCTTACTGAGCAACTAAACACACTCTAACTTAGCACTGCAGTTTAGGAACTCAGGCTGATGGCTTGTTTTAAAGAAAGCAAAAATGGAAAGGTTTTGCATTTGTGAGGCTTTGCTATAGCTGTACGTATACCATGGGCTGTAGTGACATTATTTATTTTAGCACCTTGTAGCAGAGAATTCATGGTTGGTAGGTAGGTGGCAACAAAAATCTGCTTTATTGTAACCCCCACATTTTTAGTGTGTTTTAAGAATCCACAATCGTTCACCTTTGTTTCATTTGACTCAAGTTCTGAACCTTCAGGACTGTTCAAGCTATACTAGAAATTTGTGGGCTGTATATTTAAAGATTCCAAATTATTGTTGTTGTTATTAGATTTCTTACACCCTTCACCATGAGGTCCAAGGGTGGGTTACAACAACCTTTAAAAAAAACTAGTGTTGAAAATAAAGTGACAGTCAAGAGAATTGGGTGAGTCTTAAAATATATATGAGTTGTCAAAGCTCAGGGTAAAGAGGTTCATCTTCAGTTTATGATGAAAACTGCAAAATGAAGGTGCCAGATGCATCTCTGTGAGGAGGCTCTCAAAGTAAGAACATGAGAAACTATCACTCCATACAGTGCTCCATTATTCCCCATCTACTTATGCACTTATAGTTGTTTCCCTCATAGAGTAGTAATACTTAATGTATTTCTTCCCCTGTTTGATTGTTAGGTTGTGGCTCTGTGTTAAATGAGAAGGGTGAAGTGGAAATGGATGCCATTATCATGGATGGAAAAAATCTAGCCTCCGGAGCAGTATCTGCAGTGAAATGTATAGCCAACCCAATAAAGCTCGCTCGCCTCGTCATGGAAAAGGTAGGCCGAATGTGCACTTGAACAAAAGAAAAATACGATAGGGATGGAAAACCAGAGGCCTTCCAAAGGATTTTGGATTCCCACCTGCCCCAGCTGGCATGACCAATCATCAAGAATGATTGAAAGTGGTGTGTGTTTGTTTTTAATATAGGAAAATATCTGGGTTCGACAGACACTCCTTCAGACTGTGTGATCACCTTTCAATCTTTTTCTTTTTGGAGAAGAGGTTCTGACAGACCATAATATGTGTTCTGTTGCCATCTTTTTCCCCTCCTCAAAAACAGCAATTGTGGACCAAGCCTTTCTAAACCCATCGTGCACATTCGCTACATCATTCTGCAGTTTACGTTTAATTCCAGTACTTCATTGTTCAATTATATCACTGCATTGCTGATTTTAAAATGTCAGAAGGGACAAGTTGCACCAAGGTTTCACTTTGTGAAAAAGAAAAAAGACAGTCTTTGCAGGGTTCTCTCAGGGGAATTTCAAATCATTGAGATTCCCCCAGTTCAAACAATGTTCTATTTTGACAACAACCCCCCCCCCCAAAAAAAAACCACACTTCATGGTCTTATTTACCTGTTTTCTGATTATAGTCATGGCTGGACGTTTTTGGAATTTTCCTAATTTTTGCATCCTTGGCTTTCTAGTCCTGACTTTAGAGAGCCAGTTGGTCAACAGCTGCAGAAGAGGCAGATCTACTCTGTGGCAGGGAAGGGAAGAAAGAAGCTGAAAAGGCACTGATTAGGCAGGCATTTAGCAAGCACCGTTGAAACCCAAAGACTGACATACCAAGGCGCATTTTGAATGACCCTCATATTTATTTTGAGGGATCTAAGGTCCTGGCCACATTCAGCAGTTCATCACAAGCGCTCTTTAAGAAGCTCGGATGTGAAAGAGCTTTTTGCACCTCCACACAGCCACTTCACCCACCCCTTCATGTGTGAGCAGGGAAACAAATCAGGAGCCCACGTTTCCTGTTATGTCTGCATCAGGAAACTATGGTTAATGCCAGGCTATGAAACCATGGTTTGTATCCTTGCTTGTTCAGAAGCCAGAACACTTTCTTTTGCTGAAGTTGTGTTTCTCACCTGTGACTAGAAAATGGGAAGCTGCCTTTCTCTGTGATATGTATCTTGATCACTGGCACATCATTAGCCAGTGCTGATCTTTCTTGCCATGGTGCACATGAAGAGGCAAGTAAGAGGCAACATGATAGTAATGTACAAAATTATTCATGGTATGGAATAAGTGAATAGGTAAGTCTTCCTCTCATAATTGTAGTTTTGGTGTGGTGGTGGAGGTCTGTTTTATGTTTGAACTGGGTAAAAAAACAAGGTACTTTACACCCTGCTAGGAACACTGCAAACTTCAATATTTTGTTGCAAACCCCCATTGTGAATACGTATTATGCTATTTCTTTTCATGCAGCCTGGTAAGGCAAAATGCATTTTCCCCATGTGTGACCATTTCTTTATAAACTTAGGGAAACTTCCTTAAGCCTTGAAACTAATCAGAAATTTAAATGCAAATATATAATCAAAGAATACCAGGTTATGAAATTTTTTGTTTCAGGTCCTTTTTGGCCCTTTTGAAATTTACCATTCTGAACAAGCAAAATAAATACGTTTCTCCAAGACTTGGTTATCTTTCTGTGGCACAATATTGGCTCCATCTGGTGGCCAAAGTGTATTTCTTTGGATTTTGTCTAGCAACACCCATGAGCTTAGCCTATTAAATAGTCTATTGAGATACATTTCATTAGGCTGGGCAGACTATTTCCTTTCACAAGTGAATAATTCCTCAGAAGTACAGATCTCTTAAATGATTGCTTTTGGAGCTTTACCAAAATTTGTGGTGTGCTTTTCTTATTTGCAGCAGGAGAGGAAATAACTACTTGAGAATAAGTCCCAGGAGAGTAGCTGGATTAGTTCTTTTAGCAACAAAAAGTCAGTGCACTTTGGCATCTTGGAGACTAGCTAGATTATCAGGTATGAGCTTTCACCAACAATAGTTCATTTGGGCAGCAATCCTGTATATGCATAATATTTGGTGTAGATTTATTTATTCTGAACAATAACCAGTTGGGATAATCTTTGATTTAGCCCCTCTGAATACATTGGAATTTGTTTCTGAGAAGGCAGGGCAAGCATAAGGTAAAGGGAGCCCCTGACCATTAGGTCCAGTCGCGGACGACTCTGGGGTTGCGGTGCTCATCTCGCTTTACTTGCCGAAAGAGCCGGCGTACAGCTTCCGGGTCAAGTGGCCAGTATGACTAAGCCGCTTCTGGCGAACCGGAGCAGAGCACAGAAATAATAATAATAATAATAATAATAATAATAATAATAATAATAATAATAATAATAATAATAATTTATTTATACCCCACCCATCTTTCTGGGCTTCCCCAGCCACTCTGGGCGCCTCCCAAAAAAAATATTATAATACTATAATACATCAAACATTAAAAGCTTCCCTAAACAGGGCTGCCTTCAGATGTCTTCTAAAAGTCTGGTAGTTGTTGTTCTCTTTGACATCTGGTGGGAGGGTGTTCCACAGGGAGGGTGCCACTACTGAGAAGTCCCTCTGCCTGGTTCCCTGTTTACCTTCCTGCCAGAGGCACGGCAAGCCTAGGATTGCACTTTTACCAGATTAAAGAATGAGTTTTTGAATGTAAAAGCTGAAAATTAAGGTCACATCTATTTCATTGGCTGTTTATGCAGGAAAACTCCCAGTACAAGTTTAACAAGGTGAGAACTAAAAAAAATAGAACAGACTATGATTTTTATAGATGTTATCTGTGGGCTGTTGGGCTGCTGAATAGAAAAAAATAGTGGTGCAATTGACTTCCGACAAGCACACAGAGCGCGAATAAGACTGAGTGTGGGGGGGGGGGCTCATTTAATTTCACTGCACACTGGCGGTGTAGTGACAATAAATGTTTATTTATTTATTTATTTGATGGAACACTGAAAATACCATGGAAAAATATGATGCAGTTGTGTGTGACATCTGAATAGTAAACAAGCAATCCTGTCTTGAGCTGTTTCCTAGTCCTTATACTAAATAAATTAGTTATTGCTTCCCCAATGAACATCAGATATTATTCTAGCTTTTTGGCAAATTTCTTAGAAGGCTCCAATCTAGAACAGGTTTGTTGTACTCAGGCTGCACTGAAATGAATATGACAAGTCGGTGCTTAAGATTAACTTAGGTACCATTAATTTTAATGGGTTGCTTCATGATTTCTTCAGATGAGGGTCGTCATGTATCCATATGAAAGTCAACGGGAACTGTAATTAGCATGAACTGTGGTTACGGATGAATGTTTGGTAAGCAAATAAAAGGGATTTCCAGTGGTGCATTCACACTATCTACTCTAAAAGCCAATTCCAGGCATCTGAAAAGGTGCCAGATATAAATCTCTAAAGTGTGGGGTGTAATCCACTGGGAGCAGTCAAATACAACATTCCTTGTTTTGCTAGAGTGGACATGCAAGGGAATGTTTGGTCCTCCAGCCAGTCGAAACTTCCTGTTCCTCCTGGCTTGGAGCATCCTTCCTTGCATGTGACCTTCCTTTCCAGACCTGGTAAAAGGCCAAGGCATGCTGCCACTCTCTCTTTTCCATCTTCTTTTCTTCCTATGAACTTCCTGGAATGAACTGCTGGCTGCCAGCCAAGCAGTCACCCAGGTCATCTCCCGTATGGCATAAACCTGTTAGTATAATCTTGTAACTTTAAACCTAAAGCCTGCCTTCAGGTATCACACTGTGCTCTGCCTGATCGTGAGTAAACTTCCTTTTTATTGCTTATGAATAAGACTGTGGTGTCTTTATTCTTTTAGGAGGGATTCAAGGGGTCTTACCAGGAAAATATTAGAACACATTTCAATCTGGACAAGCCAGATGGAATTGCATATTGTCTTAAGAAACTCACATGCATTTGCAGCTAGTTTTCTGCATTAAAGGGGAATGTAAACTCTGCTAAGTAAAGGGACTTGCTAGCGCAAGTTAGGAAGGATATTAATAAACAATATATCCTCTTCTGCCACCCTGAACATCCACACATAAAGAAATAGCATGGTCCCTTAATATCTATTTTTATAGTACTACCAGTTACCTTTAGATCATTTGTGATATTAGCCAGGAATGAAGAGAAAGGGCTGTAGCTCAGTGGCAAAGCACACGTGTTGCAATTAAATGGTTCCATGTTCAAATCCTTATATCTTCTCTCCAGGAAATATTCCCGTTTCAAACACTGGAGAACCACTGCTAGTGTAGAACACTGGCTGGGACTGATGGGAGTTGGAAGCCCACAACGTCCCTTATTTCTAGAGCAGACAATACTGGAGAAAATGGACAAATGGTCTAACTCATTGTAAGGCATCTTCCTATGTTCTAGCTATGGAATTGGCCCTGGAGATTGTTCATTGGCTCCTCTGAGCTAAGATTACAGTGGTACCTCAGGTTAAGAACTTAATTTGTTCTGAAGGTCCATTCTTAACCTGAAACTGTTCTTAACCTGAGGTACCACTTTAGCTAAAGGGGCCTCCCACTGCCGCTGCGCCACCAGAGCACGATTTCTGTTCTCATCCTGAAGCAAAGTTCTTAACCCGAGGTACTATTTCTGGGTTAGCAGAGTCTGTAACCTGAAGCGTCTGTAACCCGGGGTACCACTGTATGTGTCATTTCCTGTCAGTGCACTTTCAGTGGTTTGTTTGTGTGCTAAATATCTCCATTCTATGCAGTTTCTAGTGTTGAATTTCAGGTGTGTGTTTGTGTGTGTGTGTGTGTGTGTGGTAAATTTGGGAAAGGGGAAACTGATATAAACTAAAGTCACTGTGATTTAAGTATGCATAATAAGATATAGGACTAGATTTTCTTGAATGACTTTCACTAATAAAATAAATGATTTTAAAAAGAATTATCATGATTTTGGCACAAAAGGTAAAGTGTGTGAATTTGTATGTATTTTTTTAAAGAATAAGTAGCAAGGTGCATTCACAGAGCCATATGCCTGTTTTTAGTATCTATTGTCTCCTCTATTGATATTGTTTCGTGGTGGTATTTTATGTATTGCATCTAAGACTGCAACCCTACAGTGGTGCCTCGCAAGACGAAATTAATTCGTTCCACGAGTTTTTTCGTCTAGCGAATTTTTCGTCTTGCGAAGCACGGTGTCAGAAAAGTTTTGGAAAAGCTTCAAAAATCACCAAAAACCTCAAAAAAAGCTACCACATCGCGTTCTATGAGTTGCTCCCCGAAGTCAAGTCGCAACTGTATTAACGGTGTTAAGAAAAAGGAAACAAACTTGCAAAAAACGCAAGACGTTTTCGTCTTGCGAAGCAAGCCCATAGGGAAATTCGTCTTGCGAAGCAGCTCAAAAACCGCAAAACCCTTTCGTCTAGCGAGTTTTTTGTCTTGCGAGGCATTCGTCTTGCGGGGCACCACTGTATTTACACTAACCTGAGTTCAACAGTAAGTCCTGTTGAACATAGTGTGGTTTACTTTTGAGTAAATATGCAAAAGCTACAGATACTGTTGGTACTTTTTTTTTGTTTTACAAAAGCAGAAGAGGGCAGTATTACACAAAGCAAATGTTCAAAACAAAAAAAGAAAGAAAGAAAAGAGCTGGAACATTTCAGTCATGTAAGAGTAAACTGACACCATTGTCCTGCTTTGCAAATGATAATATATGATCCAAGCACAGCCTGACTATTTGTATTGTCCTTTATTGGAGACTGAAAACTCTTCCTTGTTCATAACTTCGAGAGAGGAAAATTCTCCTGAGTGTTTCTTTTCTCAGAAACAAGGAGATACTTGCGCTCATTTGGCACCAGAGAATTGGTCATCATGTGGGAAACTATTGTAACAGAGTAATGCATCCACATATGTAGCCGGCTCCATGGTACTGTTCTTTGTATGTAAATCTCCAACCTGCCTACTTTGTCAAGAGGTTCACTAGTTGCAACAAAACCAGGAAGTAGGGTGCAACCTGTAGCAATTGATGCTATCTCCTTATGAAATTGCCATCAGCGGATCATGTGGAGCGCATGGGTACACATTAATATAACACCATGTGACAGAAGCCGAGCAAATGAAAGGCAGCATTTCTGCATGCCTAAAAAGTAGCTGTTTTATTTCATATCCAAGTGTGGCTTCTTGCATATGCCCTGAAATTGACCGTAGCTTGATACCAGGGGGCAGCTTCCTCTGACAATTAGCTGGGCCCCTCCACCTCCTTTTCTTCCATCCTCACAATCACACAGAAACACACTTTGCCCCTTTTGTGCCTTCGCATCCCTCCCCCACTAGAACTGAAGAAGGAAGACCGAATCATTTTGCTACACAGTTCCAGCCCTATTGTTAGGCAGAATAAAGTGGCCACCTCAGGTAGCAAATGCTTAGGGGCAGAGAGGGGTTATTAGCGGCAGGAGGACAAAGCTTTTTGGGCTGCTCAGCCTACCCTGTGTAAACCTACTGCCGTCAAATGTGTTGTCTCCCTGCCAGTATTGAAGTAAAATTCAAGCGCCAATTCAGCTGGCCCTTGTATATGGAATGGTGGTGGTGACACCCTCTCCTTTGCCTCAGGCAGAAAAATGGCTTGGGTTGGCCCTGTTAATACATCAAGGGCAGTATCTTTCAGGGGTCAGATCCTGGTCTCTTCTATATGTGAAGCCTTGCACAATTGCAAAGATATTTATTCTGTAATGGGCAATGGATGTAGATTTCTTTATTAAAATGTACATCTCATTATGTCCTTAGCCTCTTGGCAGTGTACACTTTGAAAAACACAATATACATATTCTAAAAATATATCTGTACTGCTAAGATTACATAAGATTTATCCTTGACTTTGTTCTTTTACTTCATTCAAACCTTCTCTAGTCATTTAAAGCCAATGTGTGGTGGTGGGGGAGGTTATTTCATTTCATTTCATTTCATTTATTATATTTCTATGTCACTCTTCACTCGCATGAGTCACAAAACGGCTTTCATACAATAAATAATATCACTGAACATCACAATTGCAACATAAATCATATAAAATAATTAACAAATCATCAGTAAAACAACCACCTTCTGTAAAATACTATAAAACAGAACAACTTAAAAAATATGGTAAACAGCTCAAACACAAGAAAAGTCATGTTATAAAATTCACAAAGCATTACAGCACTCATAATCCACAAAGCAACATTAACAACATTAACAAACAACCAAAGCAAACTAAACACTGTCGAATTCACACACATGCTCTCCCCATCCCCATGACTCATAGTCTTTCACTCATTTTATCAAATGTCCACGGCAGCAACATGCTTGTCCAGCTATTTTGTTGAGTAGCTTCTTATTATATCTTATCTCCTTCAGACAGACCACATGTTGTTGACGGACCAGGGCGCCTCTGCCTTTGCTAGAGGCATGGGAGTTACTGAGGTTCCTGGAGAGAAACTGATCACAGAAAGGTCACTGGAGAGATGGAAGAAAAACCTTGAGGCTGATTCGAACCCTCAACAGTTTCAAAAGCAAGTATAAAATGTTGGGTGTTGGGGGCAAAATCCTGACCACTTGAGCAAACGAAATTAAAACATGACGCGAAATGTGAAGCTACTCACATTTCTCCTCCAACATTTCTCCGATGAAAATAGGGACACCCCATTCCATAATGATAATTTTACTGCTTATACCTCACCCCAGTCACACTGGGCAGCTTCTAACATATATAAAAACATAATAAAACATGAAGCATTTTTTTTAAAAAAAAAACACCAACCCTTCCCTATACAGGATTGCCTTCAGATAGCTTGGGTGTCAGATAACTGCACACCCTCCTACATTTTTCCAGTGAAAATAGAGACATCCTACCATACCCTCCAACATTTCTCCAATGAAAATAGGGACATCCTAAGGAGAAGTGGGACATTCCAGGATCAAATCAGAAACCAGGATGGCTTCCCTAAATCAGGGACGTCCCTGGAAAATAGGGACACTTGGAGGGTCTGTACTCAAGGTGGCAATATGCAATCTTCAGATTCCGAGGCAGGATACTTCTGAATACCAGCTGCTGGGGAGCAGTAGTGGAGATTGGACTCATTTCCTGCTCGTGAGTTTTCCAGAAACATCTGACTGAAGTAGAAAAGGGTTTGGTCAAATCCAGCAGTGCTGCTTAAAGTTCTCATAATATATCCCCCTATCCTGGTCAAATCTCTGCAAAACATAATGGATGTTTTTGGATGTTTTACCCGTAGACATGCAGCTTGTGAAATTTGGTCTTCCCAAGGATGCATGCCCACCAGCTGCTCACCTCATCTCTGGATTTGCTGCGCCCAGCTCATATTCCCATAGGCCACAAACCTATTCGTACTTACCTGATAGTAAAAGCCTCATTGAACTCAACCTGCAGTCTTAATTTTTTGCTGGGAGCAGGGGAGGCAGCGCTGCATCTGAAGCCCGGATCTACTGATTAATTGGGGCTGGGGGATTCTTTCAATTGCACAGAAATGCTTCAGGTTATTCGTTCACATCAATTGTTCAATTGAATGGTCTTTTTATACTTGAAAAAGACTGGTCCTTCAACAGATTAAGTGCAAACTCAGAAGTGCATTAACTCCCAGTACAGTTTTTTCCTTTTATGAATTCTTTGGACTGAAGATTTCCGTTGATTTTTTTTAATACTTGGGGAAATGCTACCTGTGAGACGCTATGTTCTTTTGGCAAATGCTCTCCAGTCTTCAGCTAATTGTTTGAAATGCTATTTTTGGCAGAGACCTTGGAACAGTTGGAGCCGTTGCTATCGACAGTGCAGGAAACGTTGCTTGTGCAACATCAACAGGGGGACTCACGAACAAACGCGTTGGCCGCGTTGGTGATACAGCGTGTATAGGTAGGGGAGTGTGATAAATGGAAGAGAAGCCAGCCAGCCCTTCCCTCTCTTTCTCATATAATATGTATGATATCAGTCAAATGCATGATAGCAAAGGCTGTGATCTAAAGAATCAGTATGACGGCTTGCCGTTCCTATGGCAGCAATTCCTGCTGCCAAAGAGGCAAGCCACTTTTAAAAAACGGAACAGTGAAAGTGGGAAGTGCTGGTGCAGAAACAGCAAGCAAAGTATCAGGCTTGCAGTGACACTCCACGCTTGCATGCACATACAAACCCGAGTTTAGTGAATGGTATGTTTTCCTGAGATGATGACTTTGTAACTTTTACATCCTGCGCAATATACTTCTACAGTACTGTATATAAGATGGGTAGGGAGTGGAAAGAGCAGGATTTGGAGATTGCTTGGTTGAATACACTGTGTTTCTCTTGTAGAAACAGGCTTACAGTAGTTCTTGGGTGAGGAAGCAGCAAGGGGTGTTAAAAGGAGCCCAGGGTGTACAGTGGTACCTTGGGTTACAGACGCTTCAGGTTACAGACTCCGCTAACCCTGAAATAGTACCTCGGGTTAAGAACTTTACTTCAGGATGAGAACAGAAATCGCATGGCGGCAGTGGGAGACCCCATTAGCTAAAGTGGTACCTCAGGTTAAGAACAGTTTCAGGTTAAGAACGGACCTCTGGAATGAAATAAGTTCTTAACCTGAGGTACCACTGTATTTATAGACACATAAGGAAATTTGCACGGAGAACCTTCACTTCCTGCCTCCACTTGAAATTCCAGGAAGAAATCTATTTATCAATTCATAGACTTTGAAGGGGTAAAAAACATTGCTTTTGTTTTAAATTCTACTGACATTCAGGCCACCAGCAATGATTACTTGTAGATTCAGAGCCAGTGTAAACTTAGCATGCAGCTTGAAGGATGGCTTATTAGCAAATATATCATCTGTTTACTATGCAGCTGATCTAAACTTTAGTTTTGCAATTTGCAGGCTGAAAGTCAATAATGTGTGTGTAAAATACTTCTCCCCAATACCACCAAATAACAGGTCTTTGCTTAACGTTAGTAAATCTTCATTCATTTTGTTTAGACTGCGTTTTGTTTAAACAAGAAGGCATATATGTTGGGTCTGGAGAAAGGACGATTTAAAAAGCAGATGATTGTCCAGAGTTCAGCACTCCTGAGATATTAGGAGCACCATGTTAACATTGTTCAGTCATTAGCATTCTCCTGTTAGAAGATTTTGCTTGGTAGTTCAGTGTATGTAGGCAACCCTCAATAGACTTGTGTGCCATCTTTCAAACACCATCCTTTCTTAATATGTTTTGAAGATTCCCCCAAATATTTAATAGCTTCATTAGCTATTGCAAGAGAGGAAACAATTCTCTAGATATCCATCCACAAGAAACATCTTAAGAGTTTATTCATATTTTTCTGCCTTGTCATCACCAGGTCTATCACTTGGCCAGCAAATCAGTGTGCCAGTTTCACCAATTCCAACGTGGTTATATCTGAAATGATATTTAGTTAAAAGAGAAAATCAGTTGTGCTTAGTTCAGGTTCCAATTGGCTGAAGTGATGCCTGTTGTGGCTTACTTTTATGAACTAACTCATCAGTGTAGCAAGTAACCTCACCAGTGCTGCTAGCCACAGGGTGGTACAGCACTGATGAGGTGTACTTACCACACTATCCCCTCAGCCTTCATAGAAAGTTCATCTGAACACTAGTGGAACTATGGTGGTACCTTGACCATCTGGAAGAGATTTTTTGGTGGTCAAGTTACCCAGCAGTAATTTGACTTCAGGAGTAATTGACACTTAATCCTTACCAATTAACATTGTATTATTGAAGTGCAAATGAACCATTGCTCCAAATTATTGGTTAATTCCATTGATGTAGACCAGGGATGTCCAACAGGTCGATCACAATCTACTGGTAGATCCCCGTGAGGTTTTGGTAGATCGCAGTTGATTGCTCCGTCCCTTTCCTTAGCGTTGGTAAAATATATTCCAGCCCCGCTCCCTCACCCTGGCCTCCATTGTTGCACGATTTGCAGAATGGAAGATGGAGTTTACTTAGTGAGGCTGTTTGTTTCCGCAGCAGTCTGTTGCTGAGTGGCTGTTCCCCTTTCTCCCTTGAGCTTAGGCTTGAATTCTCAATAATCGGGGCTTTCCTCCTCCCTAAAAAAAGTTCAACAACCTTGCCCTGAACCCCCCAAAAACGGGGCTTTCCTTTTTTTAAAAAAGGGGTAGATCACTGCCAGTTTTTAATTCTGTGAGTAGATCGCAGTCTCTTGGGAGTTGGCCACCCCTGATGTATTGTAAACACAAAGTATATGCCACTTGGGTTCTTCTGCTTCACATAAGATTGGTTGCTTTTGTAACGAGCTTATGTGCAATTGGATATATCCTTGTAGTTGATTTGAGATGTTGGGTACTGTAAATGCCAGTCCTTGACTTTTTCCTTTTTGCTCTTTGATCAGGAAGTGGAGGTTATGCAGATAACAATGTTGGTGCCACTTCTACTACAGGCCACGGAGAGAGCATTATGAAAGTGGTTTTGGCAAGACTTATCTTGTATCACATGGAACAAGGTAACGACAAAGGTTGCAAAGAGCACAGAACTGCTACTGTATTCCTGACAGATGTTGGTGGGAGTAGGTTGTGGTCCGTTAGTTCAAAGTTGAGGAGACATACCGAGAAAGTTATTTAAATAGTAGTCAAATGTTGTGATCGGTGGGGGGTTGTGTCGAGATGATTTAAACAATGAACCTTCTGAGGGCTCAGTTTGTGCTGTCCTGATTCAGTGGCACTGGAGCAATATTGTGCTGGTGTGCAATGAATAACAAACAAAAATTATTTCATAGTTGCCTGCAACAAAGTGTTGATTGCTTTTAAAAGCTCAAGTACAAAAAAACTATGGCATCTTAGCGGTTGCATACCAAAAACAATAGGCTTTTAACTGTTGAAGGGAGTGGGTTGTTGCTGATTAATCTTATAAAACCCTTTAAAACACCACCAGTTTCTCTAACTTCTATGTTAAAAAGGAAGGCATGTGAATGAAAATAAGTAGGCTGGTCTATGTATTGATTTGTGTATATTAAGTAAAAGTGCGACTATGGTAAATAGCTGGCAACAAGGTGTTCATGTGGCTGTAATATAATCAGGCTATGGATGACTCTAGAGAGCTTTGCCTTCTATGTTATCCAAACTCTCGATTTATATTACAGCCGGTAAACATAATCAGCTGACCTACTTCTCCTGAATACACTTACAGTTGCCAGCATGACCAGACCACCTTCTTTATTCTAAGCTGTAGTTGCAGACTGCAGATTGGTAGGATCGCCATTTAACTTCTGACACAAAACTTCAAAGAATTTTAGAGTCATATATGCAGAGGAACTATTAAATGGAAAAGGTGGAAATTCCATTAGCATTGTATAAAATAAGTTCCAGGGAGGTTATCTGCAAATCTCAGGTGTGTAAATGTCATGGCATAGGGATCTTTCACCTCTATTTCAGCATCCTTAACAAATGGCTTGTCACTCTGACTTAATCTACTGATAGAAAGAGTTACTGTATGAATCTGATTTTTTGGTCAAATGCACCCCAAGAAAGCTGTGAAAATACTCAGGGGAAGACATTAAGCCAATACCATTTTCAAGTAAGGAATCATGTCTTTATTGAGATACTTCACATTTCCAGCTGAACACTAGTTGCAAAGAAATCATCAGGGCCAACAATATCCAATAATATAAAGGACAAGCATCTACAAAAATGGTATGTGGGACCCGATTGCTTCACAGTTGTTTAAAAACATAAAACAATATACAGTGCTACCTTGGGTTACATACGCTTCAGGTTACATACGCTTCAGGTTACAGACTCCGCTAACCCAGAAATAGTACCTCGGGTTAAGTACTTTGCTTCAGGATGAGAACAGAAATCGTGCTCCGGCGGCGCAGCAGCAGCAGCAGGCCCCATTAGCTAAAGTGGTGCTTCAGGTTAAGAACAGTTTCAGGTTAAGAACAGACCTCCGGAACAAATTAAGTACTTAACCCAAGGTACCACTGTATTGCTCCATTACAAGTGTAATGGGGGAATAATCATGAGTTGTGAATTACTTGCAACAACAAATCGTACAGAACTTGCAACCACAGCACTTGCTAATTAGGCAGCCTATACACAATCACCACATTTCACAACTGCATGAGCAGGCCATACAAAACAGTTACATGAAGCATATTTTTAGTGTGTTGACCACAGAGATAGAATCATAGAGTTGGAAGAGACCACAAGGGCCATCGAGTCCAACCCCCTGCCAAGCAGGAAACACCATCAGAGCACTCCTGACATATGGTTGTCAAGCCTCTGCTTAAAGACCTCCAAAGAAGGAGACTCCATCACACTCCTTGGCAGCAAATTCCACTGTCGAACAGCTCTTACTGTCAGGAAGTTCTTCCTAATGTTTAGGTGGAATCTTCTTTCTTGTAGTTTGGATCCATTGCTCCGTGTCCGCTTCTCTGGAGCAGCAGAAAACAACCTTTCTCCCTCCTCTATATGACATCCTTTTATATGATTTGAACATGGCTATCATATCACCCCTTAACCTCCTCTTCTCCAGGCTAAACATGCCCAGCTCCCTTAGCCGTTCCTCATAAGGCATCGTTTCCAGGCCTTTGACCATTTTGGTTGCCCTCCTCTGGACACGTTCCAGTTTGTCAGTGTCCTTCTTGAACCTTTTTGGTGCCCAGAACTGGACACAGTACTCCAGGTGAGGTCTGACCAGAGCAGAATACAGTGGCACTATTACTTCCCTTGATCTAGATGCTATACTCCTATTGATGCAGCCCAGAACTGCATTGGCTTTTTTAGCCATTTTTTTAGATGATTCCTGCCCTCTTTTCAGCAGGAAAGACAGCAGTGGTTGGCTCCACCAGTTCTTTCATAACATAGGCAAATTGGTTATGTCACTGAATTTGATCAACTCCAGGCTAGAACTGCAAGGAGGAGACTTTTTGGAGTGTTCACTCCATTGTGGGTTGTTTAGCTTTTAAATATAGGCATCAAAGCAGGCAGTGTCTACTACATTTGAAAACCAGAAAAGTACCCTTGGCATTTGGAAATGTTGATGGAGGTCACGCTTGTCCATACCACCTTTAGTTTTATTAAAATAAAGAATGATCTCTTTCTTGGAGGCACTAAAGAAAGGGGAATCTACAGTTGATTACATCCTTGCATTCTTACTTGATTTTGGAAATGTGCACAGTAGCTTTCAGCCCCTCCTAACCATGCTACATAATTCAGGCTGCACAGTACTACAAGTGAAGAGCAGGTGCTCCATTGAAGGGTAGAAACTGAATGATCCTTTTTGCAATAGTTGGGATGTCTAAGCGTTATTATGGCAGCTGTTGCCTGGATGAAAATAATCCTTCCTGTTAGTGTTTATAAAGGCTGGGCTTTGGTTTCTAAGCATGAGAATAGTTTCCATTCTTGGGTATCTGGGTTTCGTTTTTATGAAGAGGAAGGGCAAAATCATAAAGCAGTTGTTATGCTTGTCTGAGTTACAATATGACACCTGATGCATTTGTAATACTTAAGACCAAGCAATATACAATGCACCGGTGGATCTGAGATTATAAATTGTGGATAACAACATGAATTTTATTTGGCTTGTTTGCTATGCACATGCACACAAGATGGGTTTTGTTTACAGGGCATCATGTCATCTTTAAAAATGATTAAATGTTACTGCTGTCTCTGGTGACATGCTTACATTGTACACTTGAACTAAACAATGTCTGAAGGTCTCGATTTGCGGACCTACCAAAAACATATCTAGATATATATAAAACAACAGTGACAAAATAATCCCACAATGATACTTTGGTTTGTATTGGGATTCAATTATATCATAAATCCTGGTGATAAAGATTATCAATGTCCTTTGAATTTTTTTCTTGCCAATTTACCAACAACTAAAACAAATCCGGCAGGAAGGTAAACAGTGTTTCCGTGCGCTGCTCTGCTTCGCCAGAAGTGGCTTAGTCATGCTGGCCACATGACCTGGAAGCTGTACGCCGGCTCCCTCGGCCAATAAAGCGAGATGAGCTCCGCAACCTCAGAGTCGTCCGTGACTGGACCTAATGGTCAGGGGTCCCTTTACCTTTACCTTTACCTTTAAAACAAATCCATATATAGGAGACACACATTTGAGGGCTGGACAAAGCACAGAATGGTTTCTGTGTTGTTGTGCCCCCGTGATACAGTTAGGCCCATCAGTTGTATCTATCACCTTTTATTTCCCTTTCTTTTTAGCAAAGGAAAGAAATAGAAAGTCATTTGTGGTATTCTGTCAATCATTAGAACAGCTGGCTAATGGAACTCAGTTGTAGAAAGGCTGTGGAATCTTCTTCATTTTAAGGTATTTAGTAAGAGCTGAAGGAATGATTCTCAGGAATAGCAAGGTATAGTGAACATAGCTAGAATTTGGACTAAGGGGCCATAAACCATCTGGCTTTGATTTGGTAAGTTGGTGTACTATTCGCAAAGAGAGTTTTGCAATGTCTTGTTGGAGAGGGGTCAGGAATTCTCTGATACTTCTTTATTGACTGTTGGGATCTAAAAGGTTTCTTAGAGTTGCACAAGGGGATTTGGTTATCTCTGTAGAATTCCCCCCCCCACACACACACAAACAACAACCCAGTTTTAACCTGTGCTTGAAACACTTGTTTCAAAAGAAGGTTGGTAGACCACTGTTTGAGTAAAAAAAAAAAAAAAAAAGACCTCTTATACTCATGGAGCTATTCACGTACTTTTGGGATCATGCCCACCATGTTTAAGAGATATTATATGGATGAATTGTAGCTGCTGCAAAAGCCTGTTATTGGCTAATCTGGAAAGATTCAAGGCCACCCTTTCAGCCTGAATTGGTTTTGCTCAAAATTATTTAATTTCTGACGTGTTTTTGAACTCCCCCCCCCCCCCAGGAAAATCACCAGGAGATGCTGCTGACTCTGCCCTAGATTGCATGAAAACTAGAGTCGGGGGATTGGGTGGTGTCATTGTGATCAGCAATTCAGGAGACTGGGCTGCACGATGCTCCACCCAGGAGATGTCCTGGGCTACAGTCAAGGATGACCAACTGCACTATGGCATTCATGCTGGGGAGTGGCACACACAACCTGCCGAAGAAGCTATTAGCTCCCTGGGATGCTAAGCAGAAGTGAAGGAAGTGGAAGTAACACAGCACAATCAAGATTATAGACCTTTGTCGGAAACTGAATCTGTTGTCCCCTTTCTGAAAGGACCTTCTCACCAAATTTCAGTTCAGATATTCACAATGCTGGTCTTTTTGCAGCCAAGCTAAAATCTAGAAGGAGACATAGTGGGCTTAAGGGTGGCTTATGTGAGCATATATAAGATATCCAAAGGTTTGGTTTCTTAGTCACACAACTGAATTGCAGAAAGTCACTATGCACATCTTCAGTGGGGTGTATTTGATGAGATATGTCATGGAACTTTGGAGTGTCAGGCATAGCCCTATTGGCTTTAGCCCAAACGTAGCAGAGTTTTCCTGCACAGCGAAGAAGCTAGTTGCGGCAGTAATGACTAGTCAGCTAGACTCAGAATAACTATTTACAGGATTTATTAAAAAGGAAAAAATAAAACCAGCAGAGTTTCTGCATACAAATAAAAGCAAAATAAATCCTTCCTTCCTTTCTCTCTCTCTCATAACCATACACAGCACTTCTAACTCCTAACACACCTCACATCAAACTGTGCTAGCAATCCCTAGATAACAGAGTTGAGTGCTGCTCGTTAACCAATCAGAGTGAGTAGTTTCTAGGTCAAGCAGACCTGGGCTTTCTGCCAAGAGTAAATTGACACCAGCTGGAGTTAATTGGTGAAGCTAGAATCTGCAAGTTTCCCACGAGAACCAATTAACAGAAACTGAAACCGAAACTGAACACCCCCTCACAGATTCTGCTGAACAATTAACTCCAAATACACCTATGTAGGAGATTATTTTTCCAGCAAACCTAAACCCTTGCACATTCGCTTGTTCTTTATCTTTGCCAATGGTTTAGTTAACACATCTGCTACATTTTCTTCACTTGACACATAAGTACAGGTGATTACATTGTCTTGTACACAGCAACGTACATTTTGGTATTTTACAGAGATATGTTTGGAACGCGATTTGAAACCCTCTGTTTTACTTAAGGTTATACAAGCTTGATTATCAATGTAAACTTGTACCGGTTCTCCACAATTTACATTTAAATCTGTTAACAAATGCTTGAAATAAATCACCTCGTTGCACAATTCACTCAATGCGGCATACTCTGATTCCGTTGATGACACACTTACAACGTCTTGCTTGCGTGACCGCCAGCTGATTAAAGCTCCACCGACCATTATAACTAGTCCTGTGACAGATTTTCTATCTGGCAAATTTCCCCAGTCACTATCACAGTAGCAACTCAACATTTCATCCTCTGAAGAATTTAATTGTAACATATAGCCAATTGTCTGTTTGAGATATCTCAGAACTTGTTTTACCCCTTTCCAGGCATTTAGTGTGGGTTTTGAGACCAATCTACTTAATATGCCTACTGCATAGCTAATATCAGGTCTGGACCACTGTGCTATATACAATAAACTTCCAATTACAGAGTGATATACATCAGGATGTTCAAATTCAGGACTCTCATCTATGTGAAGTGTTTTTATGAAACCTGGATCCATAGGCACCACTGCCCCTTTGCAATCCTGCATCCTGTATGTAGTCAGTAGTTGTTTAACTTTGTTCTGCTGACTAATTAGGCAGCTGCCATCTTGGGCCCAGCACACTTCCAACCCTAGATATGTCCTAACCGGGCCTAAGTCTTTTGTACACCCACCTGCAGCCTACAATCTTTGCCCCCTCAGGCGCTGCTACTGGTGTAAAAACCTTGTGCTCATTCAGAGAGGACATCTCTTCCTCCATTGCCTGTTTCCAGCGCTCTGCCTCCTCTTTTGGTAACTTTAACACCTCCTGAAAACTCTTGGGTTCTGCACTTACACTAAACACATTTGCAGTATCTGGGGAAAAACGCACTGGAGGCACTCCTTTGTTTTGTCTTTTAGATCTTCTGGGAGAAAATTTTTCTTCTGACCCACTTTCCTCCTCAGAACTACGGCCTCTCTTTTGTTGCTTAGCAACTGGTCTCTGGCTAACTCCACTTTCTTGAGAGCTCTTATCTGAACTTTCCTCCCCCTCAGACTCTGATTCTCTGTGTTTACCTTCAGAGTCATGAAGCTCCTGGGAAGGTTCAAACCAAACCTCAGTATTGGCATGTAGTCTCTCCCAGCCACTATGTTCACAAAAACTGGCATTCCTGGAGATCACAATGCCATTTGTCCCTTCAGCAAAACGGAAACCTTTTCCCAGCTCCTGGTAACCCACAAACACTAACTGTTTGGTCTTAGGATCTCCCTTTTTCCTCATTTGCTTCGGAATTAATACCCAGGCTTTTGATCCAAACACATGCAAATGGTCAATTTTAGGTTTTTTCTGAAACAATTTAAAGTACGGGGTTGTACCTATTGTTTGGTGAAAGAGCCTGTTTTGGAGATAACACGCGGTGAGCATGCTCTCCCCCCAATAAGACATGGGCAAATCAGCATCATCAAGCATGGCAAACATCATATCTTGTAAAGATCTGTTTTTTCGCTCTGCAACGCCATTCTCCTCTGGGGAAAAAACGTTCGTTTTTCTATGCCCAATGCCACGCTTTTGTAACCAATCTCTAAAGGCATTTGACATAAATTCGCCACCTCTGTCCGTCTGTATCCTTTTGAGTTTAACAGACAGAAATCTTTCCACAGATGCCACCCAGCCTTTAAACTTAGTGAACACGTCACCCTTATTCTTCATGGGAAAAACCCAAGAATAACGCGTGGCGTCATCCACAATTGTTAGTGAAAAACGTGATCCACCCCTGCTTACAGCAAATGGACCAATTACGTCCATGTGAACCAGCTGTAGCGGTGCCTCACTAACTCTGTCACTTCTGGGGTAAGAGACTCTGTGGGTTTTAACCTTTTTACACACATTACAATCAAGGTACTTGTTACAACTCTTTAAATTACCCCCATCAGCCAATTCAGACATTTTTAGTACACTTTTCCAGCAAGCATGCCCCATTTTCCTATGCAATAAGTGCACACAGTTGTCATGTATAGCTTTGTTATTCACTGCAGGCTGAGATTTACTGACTACTGCTGCAACTTGAGATCCTGCTTTAAGCCAAAACAAGCCTCCCTCTGACTTAGCAGTGCCTAAAATCTCACCAGCCTTCTTAATAATGCAACTGTCACCTTCAAAATACACTTTAAACCCAGCTTTTAGCAAACAATCTACAGACATCAGATTGCTCCTTAATGACGGCACACAAAGTACATTTTGCAGACATTCACGAAGACAAGGAACAAAAACTGCACCCCCCGAAATCACTTCGGAAGTACTTCCGTCTGCTAAAGCCACCTGGCTGCGCTGTGCTGAGTTCTTGGAAACAAACAATTCATCTGAATTCACGATGTGGCGAGACGCTCCCGAATCGACCACCCAGACCGCTTGTTTCTCATCAGCAACCTTGACCTCGCCGGTCACCAGCTGAGCCGACTGTTTTCGTTTGAAGAATTTCTTTTTACGCTGCTGCTGCTGCTGATCTCGTCTCTGCTCCTGCACCGGCAACTGAGACTTGACCAACTCCGGACATTGTCGTTTTAGATGCGCTGAAGACCCACATCGGAAACAACGCCTAACAGCAAATGCTGACTCCTCACCAGTACGCTGCTTTTGCTTCACCTCTGGCACGGCATGAGAACTCCTTCCAAACCGCCCACCTGTAGAAGCCTCTGCAGCCAACGACCTTTCTTGCCTCTTCTGCCATTCTTCAATCAAACGCCCAGTAACGTAACTGACTGATAAATCACGCTCCTGCATGCCTTCTAGAGACAAAACTAAATTATCCCAGCTTTCCGGGAGAGAACTCAAAATAATAGCCACCTTCTCCTGCTGGTCTAACGCACAGTCTCTTTCCTGTAGCGCAGTAAACTTTAACTGTAAACTGTGTAGGTGTTCCTGCATTGTAACCCCAGGCTGTAACATTGCCTTGTACAATGCCTTGCGAATGAACAGCTTGGAAACCGCTGTCTCACGCACATGGAGTTCTTTAAGTGCTTGCCACACACCTCTAGCTGTCTTGATTCCCCTCACATACGGCAACTGGGAATCTTCCAGCCCCAAGACAATTGTGGCCCTTGCTCTTTGGTCTTTATCGAGGTCTTCATCATCAGGCTTCGTAGGAAACTTACTCACCACTTGCCAGAGACGATCCCTCTGCAGCACTGCCTGCATGCGTTCCGACCACAGCAAGTAATTGGAGTCATTCAGACGCTCAAAAGCCATCTGAACTGGTTGTGAGGCCATCTTGAGAGCGATGTCCCTGGAACCCGGAACCAGCTACTCACGACCACCGAGAGAGAGAACAGGAACCACAGCACCCAGCACTCACACGCTGCAGCTGTTGTCCTTGTGTCCACTGCGTCACCAGCTCACCACGGTCAGGAACCAGCCAGGAACAACAACCTCTGGAACTACTGGAACCAACGCCGTTGCTGCTGACACCAGCGCAACTCAGGCTGGCAGCACAATGCCCATAACCTCATGGAACTTTGGAGTGTCAGGCATAGCCCTATTGGCTTTAGCCCAAACGTAGCAGAGTTTTCCTGCACAGCGAAGAAGCTAGTTGCGGCAGTAATGACTAGTCAGCTAGACTCAGAATAACTATTTACAGGATTTATTAAAAAGGAAAAAATAAAACCAGCAGAGTTTCTGCATACAAATAAAAGCAAAATAAATCCTTCCTTCCTTTCTCTCTCTCTCATAACCATACACAGCACTTCTAACTCCTAACACACCTCACATCAAACTGTGCTAGCAATCCCTAGATAACAGAGTTGAGTGCTGCTCGTTAACCAATCAGAGTGAGTAGTTTCTAGGTCAAGCAGACCTGGGCTTTCTGCCAAGAGTAAATTGACACCAGCTGGAGTTAATTGGTGAAGCTAGAATCTGCAAGTTTCCCACGAGAACCAATTAACAGAAACTGAAACCGAAACTGAACAATATGTAGTCTTCACAATGGCCATTATATTGAAGGCAGCTTCTCCTATAATGTGATAATTCTTGGAAACCAGTGTCCATGATAGACCAAATGTAGTCTGGTGCCCCAGATCACACTTTCGCTTTTATCTTATGTGCCCATGTCACAGTCCTCTGTATCCCTCCATCATGCCTCCCTTGAACTGCTCACCTGGGCCTGCTCACACCTTGCCTGCCTCTGTCTCTGTCCTCTGGATCTCTCCTGAGCCTGTGTGGTGTAGTGGTTAAGAGCAGTAGACTCATAATCTGGTGAACTGGGTTCACGTCCCCGCTCCTCCACATGCAGCTGCTGGGTGACCTTAGGCTTGTCACACTTCTCTGAAGTCTCTCAGCCTTACTCACCTCACAGAGTGTTTGTTGTGGGGGAGGAAGGGAAAGGAGATTGTTAGCCGCTTTGAGACTCCTTAGGGTAGTGATAAAGCGAGATGTCAAATCCAAAGACTTTGTCGTCTTCTTCTTCTCTCCTACTCCTACCCACCTTTCCTGGGCCACTTGCCTAGGTCATTATGCTGCCCATCTTCCAATTCCCTGGCTTAGACCTGCATCTCCATCCTCTGGATCCCTTCTACTCGCTTTGCCTTGGCCGTCCACACTGCTGCTTGTAGTGCCACCTGTCTGTGGTGAAGTAAACTGCAGCATGATAACAACCCTGTGGTTTTATATACTGGAGGGAAAATCTTAGAATCTTGGAAGGGACCTTGAGGATCATCTAGTTCCACACTCTGTTCATTTCAGGAGCATTTGTTATGTAAACTTTGAGAAGAACTGGGATGATCACAACCATAGGTTACTCCCAAATGCTGTAACTGAAATATTAAGAAATTTGCTTATATTGTTTTCCTACTTACAATCAGTACAGAAAAGAAATTAGGGACATAATAATTCTCATGTTTAGGGAAACATGCAAAAGAATTCAAAGTTTTGTTTTGAGATAGCAGACTTTCATTTGATTGTATGACAAGTCAAAGGCCAAGTCAAATAATATGATAGGTGTCTTTCTTAAAGTAGTATATTAATTGTAAGAATAAGCTGCTGTTCATAAAGTTGCACTAGTGTTTATATGGTAATATGTTTTTTGAGGTACTTATAGTACCGAAATAGAAATTTACAGAGTGAAATGTATTTTCTCATGATAATACTTACAAGGAAGATGCTTCATTTTTAGATAAGATATTTGTAATTTTATCCCTTGCTTTTCCTTTTATTCTTTTCATGCTAATGTAATTCAATAATTTAAGTCTTATTTAGATATTGACTTGATCCCATACCACGTTTTCCATCTGGGAAATAATCAGTGCTGTGTTGATGCACAACATGTTCTTATGAAAATAAATGCCAATAAAATCTAGTACAGTGTATTTTAAAAGTATGCATGCTTTATGGCTCAAGTGTATTGTTTAGCTAATCAAATTTCCATTAAATGACACACACACATGCATTTTCTTTCAGAACATCAAGAGTAGATTCAAGTTTATTGTTGATAAGCCTTTCACGGAAGCAAAAACAATACTGTGATTTTAAAATATTGAATATTTACAGCACATGACTGGAGTACTCATTTTATCTGTGAAATATCAACAGCCATTTCTTTAAGTAGCAGATTCCCCCTTCCCACTCTATTAAAATATTCATTTTTAAAATTAAGGCAATTATTTTAATTGTAGAATCTGTTGTGTAACAGTTCATACCTTTAACAAGATATCCTCATAATGGGAGAACATACCTTTCCTTGCCTTTGGATTTGTTCAACTTTGAGAGGCACCATTTTAACATAATATGAGTTGGGGGGCTGCTTCTAAATTGCACTAGAACAAATAAACGCGATACCTCTAATTCGGGAGGTGCCTCTGCCGTGCCTTTCAAGAACCAGCCCTGTCAGACTTGCGTCACATCTCCCAAACAGTCACATCCTCCCTAGTGACAATGCCTAATGAATTCCTAGGACAGGCCATTCCTTACATTCATTTAACTTGGCAGTCATCCAGCGTGGTTGCTGTTGTGACTTCTTGGCCTGACTTGCTGATCCGGGGGGTGGGGGTGGCATGCATTCCCTCCCTGCAAAAGTTCAGCTTCCTGTCTATCCACATAGTTCAGACCACAGTACACAAAATATCTGCATGCCCCCTCCCTTGGGACACTTGCCTTTTCTTGCCCTTGTTTCCTTCTTTATCTGCCCCCTTCCTTTCCCCAGCAACTTGCTTTTAAACCTTGGAAATATTGCAAAAGCAGTTTCTGATCTGGCACGCTGGTGTGGGCGGGTGAGTTCCATATTGCTGGGTCTTACTGCATTCTTTAGTCAATGTTCCATGGCATAATGCCATTTCACTCATGGTTTAGAAAATAAAACATTGCATAAGAGGTTGATTTTTTCCCTTAAATTTCCCACTAGCCAATATATAGATGGAGGGAAATCTTCACAAAATAATTAAGGGGAGAAAAATGTATTTCTGATTCCCTCTGCCCTGCTCACACACCCTCCCCTCCCCAGTTTTCACATGTCTTGGCTCTGCCTCTTTGCTGCTGGATTCTGTACTATTGTCAGATTTTTGCCTTTTAAGACTTAAGAGACTTAGGATATCACCATGATTTGCTTTGGAGTCTCAGGCTTTGGGATCGAAGACTTGGTAACCCTGTTCATGAGTGAATTCGCAAGATACTTCAATTTTGTTTGATTTATATGACATAAATTTCAGTGGGTGGTTAATTAATAAATAATTCCTGGTGTGACTCAGATTGTACTGCTGTTCACACAACATCACAACAGGTACAAAGGTAAGGAAAAGAGGAGAGGAGGGGAAATCCTATACATGTTTTTGGACATACCTAATGAGTTCCCTGGTGTTCTGTAGTTCCTAAATCTATTGGCAGGAGGATTAGGAACTGACTTGACTCAATAAGCATCCTAGGATTACCCTTTCTGCTGAACTTTCTGGATTCAAACTGTATTTGATTGCATTGCAGATCCCTCTTTCACTCACTCTCTTCAAAGGTCCCATTTTTTTTGCACTTACCAATGAATTATCAGCGCCTTGCTGTGTTGTAAATAAAATGTGTGCATCAGTTCTCTAGCTCACACTTCTGACCCTTTATCTCTACGGCTTCACTTAGAGTTTAAACCATGTAATGCATTGTAGCATGCAGCTCATTAAGTACTTGGGTGCACTCAGACATAAAGAGCATTGCCCATTATGCATGCCTGGCAACATAGCAAGCTATCTGCTTAGCAACACCGACCCTCACAGAACCCGTTGTTCCAGTGTGGAGGACCTTGCTGTATATTTTGCATAATTCCAGTTTAATTGGAATAGTTATGGTGTGGCGTATGAACTAAAGCACAGCCAGTGGTCATCCTCCATTACTTGGTGGCAATGGATCATTTAGCCTTTGTGTTTGTTGTGCATTCATGACATCATCTGGTTATGGCCCAAAGTAAACAGCAGATTTTATTGCTGTTTTAATATTTTCAGTGGTGGGCTGGATTAGGGCCAGCAAATGTGAGTCTGAATCTGGGCAAGATGGAGGCCCTGAGGGTGGGTGGCTCCTAAGTCCGGATCATTGGTCAATTGCCTGCTTTGGACAAGGTCATACTTCCACTGAAGGATCGGGCTTATAGTCTAGGGGTGCTCCTAGATCCAACTCTGTTGCTAGAGGCCCAGGTGACCTCAATGGCTATGAGCTTCCACTGGTAAAACAGCTGCGGCAATTTCTGGACTGGGATAACCTGATTACCGACAATCATGCACTGGTAACCTCCAGATTGGATTACTGCCATGTGCTGCCTGTGGGGTGGCCCTTGATGTTGGTCTGGAAGCTGTAGCTAGCGCACTGGGGCAGGCTATATTGCTCCCATGTGTTGCACCCCTACTACAGATTTCTATCAGCTGCCAATTAGCTACTGGGCTAAATCAGCTAGGAATCTTGCCCTTAGTGTGGTAGAATGTAATCTTTCAGAATTCCCTTCTATTACGTAATAGACCTTTCTCTTCCATCATGCCTTTTAAGTGGATATATTTATTCCAGTCCGCATCTGCACTGGAACTATTTTAAACATTTTATATACGGAATTGTTTTTAATTGTTTTTACTTTTTTGCTTTGTTTCATAGATGTAACTGTTTTGTTTTTATAATTGTATGTTTTATTGTTATAACCTCTCATGCAGGCATAGGCAAACTCGGCCCTCCAGATGTTTTGGGACTACAACTCCCATAATCCCTGACCACTGGTCCTGTTAGCTAGGGATGGTGAGAGTTGTAGTCCCAAAACATCTGGAGGGCCGAGTTTGCCTATGCCTGCTCTCATGGGACCCTATGGTAAATGGCAGATAAAAAATAAAATCTAATAAAAT
The DNA here is from genome assembly GCF_964188305.1 of Podarcis bocagei. Classification (NCBI taxonomy): domain Eukaryota; kingdom Metazoa; phylum Chordata; class Lepidosauria; order Squamata; family Lacertidae; genus Podarcis; species Podarcis bocagei. Next base: position 23,270,953 of record NC_138127.1, on the reverse strand, counting down.
CAATCAATAATGAAAATCAAAGCTGTACCTCAGCATCTCCTATGTTGCTAGAGGAAATAATTGGATCTTTGCAGAAAGCTAAAGTCATTACAGTATCTTGCAACCTTTCAACAAACATGTAGAAACTGGATGTTCAGAATCTTAGAAACTAATGAAATAGGGAGTTACAGTGTTCCCTTTAACTCAATCAATGGAAAGTTGCTTTAGCATCTATAGGTAGTATTTCTTTAGGTTTAAAATTGAGATTGATTCCACAAATATTGATGTTCTGAGCATATTGGATCCCACAGCACCTTCATAGGAAGGAATTGGCTAGTTCAAATAGATGACAGGACTGAGACAATAAATGGGTGAAGCCTCCCTTTAGGACTATATCAACTCAAACTAGAAGACAAATGCTTGCACTTGGATAGGAGTGGTATTTAACTCTGAGAAGAGTCTCACTCATTTTTAAAACATCTGTGGCAACCTGTTGGAAGGGCTGCTGATTTGGGCACTTACCACCATATGCGGTGGAGTCATCAAAAGGTGCAAACATTATGGGTTGCGATGTTCTCAAAAAATGGAAACCACTACCAAGCAGTCCATAGGTATGTTACCCCACTTAGCGTTATTGACATAATGCTAGCCTAAACTGCAAAGAATTGAATGGGCCACTTTTTAATGGCAGCACCTGTAGTGAAAACCCTGGCCTGAAAAACACTAGAAGGAATTTATTTAGACAAATGGTAGGGACAGGTATGGCAAATGGTCATCCTGGAAAAGTTGAACCATGTTATGAAGGTGTCTTGAGGGCAAAGTAAACCTGAGAAATACTGGGTGGTTGGGCAACTTTATTGTGTCCACAAATCATAGGGAACACAGGCAGCCATTTTGCCTTTTTTGCCTTTTGTTCTGTTTATGAAATGGATAAGTAATGAAAACGCTGCAAAACAATTGCAAAACTTTAACACTGGTTTGGAGTGAATCGGAGAATGTTGGATTTCTGGGTGTTAACTGGTTTGATGTACCAATTACTCTGTTTGGGTAGGTGCTGCAAAATGTGGGGATCGCACTGCAAAACACTGCAAAAAGACTGCAAAACATTGGCGTTGGTTTGGAGAGGATCCCAGATTTCAAGGTTCATAGTTGATGAAGCTGTATGGCAGTATGTATTTGCCTTGAGTGAACAATACTGACTTCAAAATAACCTGTTTCAATAGTATGGGGAACACAGAATGTGTCTTTTGAATGAGGAACTTTAACTTTTATTTCTCAGTGTCTCTCCAAACTAGAAAACAATGGGAAAGGGAGAGGAATGGTTGCCATTGCCCTAATTTTCAAGTGTGTGTTTGTAAATTCCTCCCTTGGGCCTTCAGAATGACATTTGACTGCATGAAATATATGCATAAATGCTGAATTAGCATTTGTAAAAAAGGATTTGTAAAAGGAGCCTCTGGAAACATCTACATTTCAAACTAAGATAGACAGTGGCAGAATTGTTGAAGAAGCTTTTGCATTGTAATCATCTGTTAATTAAGAATAGTCACAAAACAGCTATGATTTCCATTTATTTAACAGCTTGAGACTAACTTCTTGCTAGCTTCAATTGGAACAATGTGTAAGTAAAAAATGGTGACTGTTCATTTGCTTCATAAACAGGTTGAACAGTAGTGTGTGTGTGGTTGTGGTTGTTGTTTTTATGAAAAAAACCCTGAAACAAAAACCCTGCTACATGCAGTAGCTCTACGTTTGTTTGTCTGAGAGCCAAAGGCATACTGAATTTGTGACCACCCGAAAAGAAGTTTCCTTAGCAATTACAGGCATGTGAAAGTCAAAGCTTCCTTTCCTCCTCATGTGACCTTTTCCCCAACCAGTTCAATAGCAATGAATTCCAAGCACCCACGGCGTTCATGAATTGATAAACAATGCTTTGTCAAGTAGTCCAAGCATTTCTGCCTTCATTACTGTGAAATTAGAGTTTTATTCTCTCTCCTACACCCTTCCAGACTCTTAACATGGTCCACAAGCGCATTTTCTTTTGAAATCAAATAGTACCAAGCATGCAAATATATGTGTGGGAAATGTCCAAGCACGTGGGGCCTAAAAGTGCCAAACTGCTAGCTGGATTGCGCCTCTGCTATTTCTTATCAATCACTTGGCATGTGTTCCATCCTCTCCTGTGCAACATTCAAAGTCAACATAGGACTAAGCTGCTGGTGGAATCTGTTTTGTCTTGCCTATGCGAAGTGGATAGAGCACAGCTGGTGCTGCAGTCGCTTTGACCCCTGTGCTTGTAAGTAACAGACCTTACATACTCCACAGGGAAGAGGCGGTTGGTTGCTGAAGAAATAGCAGTAACTACGGTACTTTCAGGACAGCGTTTCTCCTCCTACAACAGCATTCATAGTTAAAGGGTTTCATGGTAGGACACTTGGGGCCTGCACTGCACTTCTTCGATTTAAATTTAACTTCTTTGCTTGAAAAGGCAACTCCAGTTCACAGATTAACAGAAACAAAATACAGGGTTGTGGGGGCAGTTTGGGGCTTTTATTGGAGATCCCTGCTAGATAGATATTTAGAGCTCAGGCCCCACTGCACTAGACATTTAAAGCAGTATCCTACCACTTTAAATGGACATGGATTCCCCTAGAGAATCCTAGGAGCTGTGGTGAATTAAGGCTGTTGAGACCCAGGCCACTAGGCTTTGTAATATTTAGTAAGCTGTGCTGGAGAATGGCGTATGAAATAAGGAGCGTAGTAATCACCTCCTGAGCTGTTTGCTTTACATGCAAGGTGTGCTACAATTTAAAAAGGTACCGTATTTTTCCGTGTATAAAATGATTATTATTTTTTTGCCTCCCAATAAAGTCAAAAATTGGGGGTCGTCTTATACATGGATGGTGAATGCACAGGGGCTCAGGTTCAGACTCTGGTGCAAGTAGCCTGGGCTTGGGTTCGAGCTCTGTCGCAGGCAGCCCAGGCTCAGGTTAGGTTTAGGATTTACAGAAGCATTGGAGAGTGGGATGGAGTCAGAGGAAGACCCTGCTGAGGTAAGGGCTGTCATATTCCAAAAAGTGAAAATCTGGACACAAAAGTTGTTGAGAACATGCTTGTATGTGTGAAGGATGACGTTGATGTGCTTTTTGTGCTGATAGTGCAGAATGACACGTCTATCTATCAATTGTAGAATTTAATAACATGCGACTCGTGTTCTTAATGGAGAAACATGCAACCCTCCTCTCTTCTGAGTCTGTATTACTAATATCTAAAGAAACAGCTCACACAAAGCAGCCTCTTTCCCTGTCATGTTTCTTTTAAAAGAGCTATTGTTAAAGTGCTTCATTCTGGAGTGCTTTGATTGTTGTGTTATGTACAGAACACTGTAATTAATTTAACAACAGGTCCTTTGAAGGTCAAATTGCCACTTTGAATATCAATGTGTCCAATGTACTGAATGCATTTAAGGGCACTCTTTATATCTTATATATATATACTGGGTCACTTGTGGGGCAGTTGACCAGGGATATTCAGTTTTCTTAAATGAAGTTTTCATATTTCACAATGATTTGCAAAGGTAAATATATAAATTTAGGAAGGCACAACAGTAGACATATTATGCTTTTGGATGACACAGAATAGAATACTTTCAAAATTAAAATCTGGCAGTGATCTACCCCCGTTTTTTAGGGGTTCGGGTCAAAGTTGTTTAATCGCTCAACTAAACAGCGCTGTGGAAGCATTTTGCCTCACAGCAATAACTCCATCTTCTGAGATCAAGAGAAAATCCAGGCAAGGGAGAGGGGTGGGGCCGGGTGCTCTTAGGCAAAAGCAAAGGAAAATGAGCCCACAATCGACTGCAACCTCCTGGGGATCAACCAGTCGATCCCGATTGACCTGTTGGACATCCCTGCCATAAGGAAACATGGACCCTGAGAAAGCATGCCTGGAATCCCTAAACTCTCACATTACTCAGAGATTGGGGTGGCATGCAACAGTGGTCATCTTGGTATGATGCCAACATACTAAATATGTTTGTGTGTAGTACTTATCCCTTTTAATGGCACATAGTACTAATACGTACAATGCTTGTGTTTTGTTGAAATTTTGACAAGAAGTATAATCTCTGGCAGGAGTCCAGTCATTTTTTCCTGACCATAAGATCTCTGCTTTGCTGCTTTCCTGAATACAGAACTATGCTTGTCCAACTCATAGCCACAACAAAAACAGCTTCATTTCCAAAAGTCTGAAAGTTAGTATTTGTGTAAACAGAAATCTTGCATCAACTGTTTTAGTCCCATGAAAAGTGGGAGACTATATATAGCATGTGACTTTGCTGATTAATATTTATATGTAAACATACTTTGCAAAACAGTACCAATATGACAGGAAAGAGACTGCTTCGTGTTAAAGACTACCAGTGGCAATATGCAAGCAATGTTTTTGAACTTAGTCCCAAGGTCACCTTTATGAACCTTGTTTTATCCCAAATGAGGTCTATGTGGACTATTTTTCCTCTCTGCTTTCATTTTAATTATGTAGCCACTCTTTTAAACAGTGACAATTGTTTCCTCTTAGTTATTTTGTCTGGCAGTATACCAGATATTGCCAGATATTCCAACTATCTACTGGAGAACTTTCAGAGTGTACTATAAGCAGGTGTACTTAGTCCTCTTCAAATGAACACATAATAGATACAAGCACAAACCCAAGAGTGTTTGGAGTTCCAACAATGCATACAGGGATACAGACATATAATTTTTTTAAAAGGGTATTCTAATGTGGAAATAACCATGATCCGGTAGTCACCAGTTCTGCAAACATCTTTTTTTTTTGGGGGGGGGGAGGCTGGTAATTGTGGGAGTGCAAGTGTTCTGGAGATCAACCTGCAAAACTGAAGAAACTGATACTTTTCAAATACCATTCAGTGTCTTTTGCTCATTAGCAGTGTAATGTATGCAGTCTTAATTAAATCTATTCAAGCTTGCGTACTGAATCAGAACAAGAGTGTATTTCCTTTCCTGGCCTCCTACGCAGCAACTCTGATGCAACTTGTATGCCTAGTTTTTCAAAAGTCTTGTTTAACCACTTCTTTTCCTTTTGTTCCAGTTTTTCCTCACTGCACCATCGCTGTGAAACACTTAGTGGAGAATGAATTTTATTCACAAATCATGTATATATGCATGTGAGCTCAAGTCCACTGCCTACTTTGTATTTGGGTGGTGACTTTTGGTGGCAAATGTATCATCACCTCTTCATCTCATTGCTGCAAAGAAAATAAGTAGCTTATGGCAGCAGATTTTATTAAGTAACAACTCATGTTAATTAAGGAAAGAATAAAGCTTCTTTGACATGGAAAGTTCCGTGCTGTCTGACTTACTAAAGGACAGGTCACTCCACTGAATATTCTACCATTCTAATTTCTGCAACATAACTGTAATAATAAATGATGGTTACAAGCTTGGGAAACAACACATTCAATACTAACTTGTACTTAAGAGTGTTGTACACAAGCTTTTACCTTAAAGCATTACTGATTACAAATAGAAACTCAGCGGTTGGTTCTGTGAACAACAATGTGCATGGATTCTGTCAAGTTGTTGAGGTTTACTATCATGGAAACAAATCCTATAGCTTTGGAAGACGGAAGTCAAGATCAAATAATGTGTATTCAGGCAACAGAGGTTTCAAAATGTTTGACAGTTTGGCCATATGAACCATTGTTCCACTTTCCTCTGTTGGTTTGACGTATTAAGGTACTACTAACACCCTCTTCACTCACAACTCCAGCCATATGGGTGCCACTTTCCCATAGTGCCCTCTCATGTAACTGAGATATGTTTATGACTGTTGCAATCATGTCGGTTTTTCCACACCAAATTAACATCCTATCAGGACAGTGGGTAATACCCACATGATCTGGACTGCCCACATTTGCTGGATCTACACACATACTACAGCCACAGAGAGAACCACAATGACCTGATTTGCACAAGACACCAAACCATGTTTATTAAACAATGGTTTATCAAACCATGGTTTGCCTGAACTCTTTAATGTTTAATGCCAACCAACCACAACCTGAAGCTATGGTTTGCTGCTGGCTTGTGAACCTTGGTTTAACTATGGGTTGGTATTATGTGTGATTTTGGCACACTTTGTTAACTATTTGTTTGGCCGGCCAGCCACAGATGCTTTCCAAGGTACAAAAGCATAAGGCAAGAGTACAGTAGTTGGAAAGCAAACCAAGCTTTGGAGATGCAAACCGTGGTTTGCTAACAGTATGTGCAATCCATGTCAATGGGTTAGCATGTTTTATGCAGCCAGGTGCATGAGGAGGGGCTCAATCTGTCTTAGCTATCTACTCCAGTATGCTTGGAACCATAGTCAGTAGCAATTTGTACAGACTAATGTTGTCAAATGTTTATGCACGGAAGCTTGGTGCCTTTAACAACCATATGAAGGTTCATACCAACTACGTTCTCCTTCCCACAACTCCATATTATGCCATTTGTTATGCCCTCCCCTTAAAAAACAAGCAACACGTTTTCCCTATACAGTGAAGAGCCCGGTGAAAATATCTGGTTGTGTTTTTTTTTTGTTTTAAAGAATAATTTAGTAAGTATACCCACTGTATATTTAGTTAAATTGTTTAGTGAACCACTCAGTGCCACAAAGGCAGTTTACTCAGATTCTGCAAAACAGCATACCCAATATCCCCCAATATAAAAATATTTATTAGAATTTCAAGGGGTGGGAGTGGGGAAGGACATAAGTTGAATTACACAAGTAAAAAATAAATAAATTAAACCCACACTCACTCAGATTTTGTCAATTGGCCCCAGCGAATCATTATGCATTCCTCATTCTCCATTTGCCACAAAATTCCCAACTGTTCAGGACAGCTTTAATCAACCTACTTACACAAAGTCCAGATTTAGGGGAAGCGGCTAATTTCTGTCTTGCACAACTAAGCACGTCTCTTAACTTTCTTCCTCGACCCTTATTCAACACCCTTTCCTCTACCCTTAAGAAGATAATAAGATCAAAGACCCGCGTAACAACACAAACGGGTTTCAGTAGGCACACGTTCTGCCTGAAGCCAGACGTTCTTGCAGCTCCTCACCATCGTGTGCCGTATTACATTCCAGCCGTGTCCTTTATTCGCCCGCGCGCGCACCCACCCGCTCTGCCCACCGAAAGCACTTCCAAATAAATACCGCCACAACCAGCAACTAGTACGGCGGCAGCCGCCTTTCTCTCAGCCTCTTCCACAGCTGTTCGACCCTATTAGACCACCGCGGCTGGAAGAGTTCCGAATGGAACGAGAGGGGAAGAGGGAGCATTCTATTCCCTTTCCTACTGGTCCGTGGCGGCGGGACTCTCCGGGCTCCCGACGTTTCATTGGCTAACACGTTCCTCTTCTCCCCACCCTGGAGCTAATTGGTGGAGCTTGAGCGTGGAGAGGATGGAATCCCGGGTACGAGGCGTGCATATGCGTATGTGTGGAGGGCTCGGGGTGCAAAGCAGAAACTGACCCGCCCTGCTGGTCACCTGCAACAAACACATATATACACATACACATATATGCATATTCTCTAACACACACACACATACATATGTGTCTGTTATATATATATATGGGTATGTATATGTATGGATTGGGATTGACTTTTAACAGGGCGCGCGCGCGTGCCTGCGTGAAGGCGGTTCTGTGCACACCCGGGAGGGCGCGGGTGTTTGGAGAGAGCGCGCCGCATTTTCCTTGCATTGCTACGCAGGGCTCCCTCTGAAGGGGATTCGCGGCTGAAACTGAGGGAGTTTGCAGCTGTCAAGGGGAGGTGGAGGGGCTCCTGTAGTTGAAGCAAGAGAAACAAAGAACATGGCGAGGCATTACAAGCAAAGCGAAGAAGAGGTGGAGTCTGAGGTGACGGGAACCGAGTTTCTTCCCGCCCCTTGGGAAGCAGGCGGGGGGGGGGGAGAAGAAGAAGGGAAGGACAGTCGGAGAGGAGGACCGTGGCAAGCCGGAGGGGCTCCCGGATGAGGAAAAGCGAGCAGGGGCGAGTTTTGTTTGTGGCAGTTTCGGGAGGAGGAGGGGGCTACACGTGACGCGTTTGGCGCTCAAGTTGCGCGATTTGTTTCATTTCCCTTTAAGTGCAACAACTGCAAGTAAGAGTGGGAGGGAGCGCGCCAGGATCCGTCCCTTGTGGAGAAGAGGGGCTTGTTGCAGCCGTCCTCCTCCTGCTGGCTGTGGGGGAAGAAGAGCGCTGTGGGGCGAGCGGGCGGAGTGGACCTGGCACGCCAAGGGGACTCTGCCGGAGCTTCGGGAGCCTAAAGTCGGGCAGAGAAGCGCGGGGCGGAGCGGGTGGCGGCGTCGGGCTGCCCCGCCTCTTCTACCCCGCCGGGACCAGCGGGGTTGAGCGCGAAGAACTACGCCGCAGGTGGAAGGGAGGCTGCTGCCGCCGCCGCCGCCTTTCTCCCCTCGAGGCAGGCCTCTCTGTGCCGTCCGGGAAGATGCTTTTGGAGGAAAGAGGCCGGTCGCCTGACTTCTGTTGCTTCGCTGCTTGGCGTTGCAAGCCGTAGGGGCTGGAAAAATAGGGGAAGGTCGCCTTTTTCCTTGCTCGCGGGTGGCGAATAGCGCGCGCCTTGCTACGAGCAGAAGGCGAAGGAGCAACGTTCCCGAGCTGCATTTTTGTGAGGGACAAGATTTCCCCGGAGCTTGTGTGGCTGCGAGGGGTGGCGGGAGACGGAGCTCGGGTGCTCTCCTCTTTCGAAAACTGTAACTTCTGGTTGATCTGGAGAGAAGAGGAAACATCATCGCTTTCCCTCCCTTCTCTCTGACTGCTCTTAACTTAGGACCCGAATAGCAACTGTGGATCGCAAACAGGGAGAGGTATTGGCAAAGGGATGAAGCACATCATGTCCCCTTCCTGAATACTGTAGTAGATCAAGCGGGAAGGCTCGAAATGACTAACCTTAAGTTTGTTTTGTTGTTGTTACAGCGGTGGAAATGGCAGGCTCTTACTTACAAGTTCTGGAAGTGGTGGCATAACGGGAGTGAGCTGTGCAGGTGCAGTGACAGGTATTGGGGGGAAAGGAGCGAATTGCTACCTTTCTTTTTTTGAAAGGGGTCCATAGGAGCGGAATCAGGTTAATCAGCTGTGCTTGCTAGTTGCCCTTGCGGCCCAAACCTATATGTGTTTACTGGGATGCCCCACTGAATTAGCTATAGAGTTTACTCCAAAAATAAGTGCACTGAGAATTTGAGTGGGAGACTAACTTCTGAACTCTTGTGGTGGGAAGTCAGTAGTTTTTCTAAGCAGAGGTTGTTTGCTAATGCAGCAGGTGGGCTTATGTGCAGCAAGAGGAGCTGGCAGGGCTGCTACAAGTGCATATGAAATGCCTCTTTTGTATGTAAGCAAGCAATTCTGTATTTTAGGGTATTAAAAAGAAGCCATCTTGTTGGCTGAAGCGTGTGGAAAATCTCTCTAGCATTACCTTTGACTTTAATTGTACAGCTGCAGTTGTTTGGTTGTTTGGTGTAGGGTCTGTGCTATGCTTGTAAAGAGGAGTAAATGTTTCTGAAGTTCAAAATGCAGCTTAAGCTGTTTTGTGCTCCCCCAGTCCCTCAGAGATCAAGGCGAATCTTTTTCTTTTTAAAAACACACCCTCTTAGCGTTAAGGAGGACTTTAATACCACTTCATGTCATTGTTGACCTTGGAAGCCAGTTCTAATGGGTTTTCAGCCCTCAGAGGCCACTCAAATTCATTATTCACATAGAGGGTTTACAGTCTGCCCTTGGGAAAGCATAGAAATATGCTTTTGAACCATTTGCCCATCTTGACATGGTAGAACAGCTCACCCCGCCCACAAACTCCATTAAAGGGGGAAATACTAAGAACAATCTTCTAGCAAATAATGTACTCTCAATTCTTTTTTCCAGTCCATCTATGCTAAAGATTATTTAATGAAGGCTTTTGCGGTATACAGATACAACTCTGTCACCCACTGCTTGATTCAGCAGCATGAAGATATTGTTTGTATTTGGGGAGCACGCTTCATTGGTTACTGCACCAACAAGGTGCTTCACTTTTGGCCAGTGAAATGCATGGTTTTTCCTAGAAAAGTCTGCAGTAACTTGAGTGCTTCCTAAGAAGTTTGACCGAGACCAAAATATGTTTATGGCAGCAGGGTTTGTTTGTTTTTAAGTTCTGATAAGTTGTCTTGTTTTACATGGTAATGTAGTTGGGCACACTTCAGAAGCTGCGCAGTCGAAACCTCTTCACATCAACATACTGTTTCCCCAAATGCCCAGTGTTCTTGGTGCAAAGCAGAAAGGGGTGCCTTGGTCTACTTGATTAAGCACAGTTAATAAGACAGCTTAGCAGCATTCTAGCCATTCTTATAAATACTAATTACTCTTTTGCAGAAAACAGTGGTTATCTATTCTGCATGTGCATACACAAACTTGGTGCTCATAGAACTTTAATGTAATACGACCATTATAGAGTTTGAGGATGCCATTACATACTGACCAAACTTCAGAAGACTTTCTCTCCCCCTCAGAAGTGTTGACATTTAATTGACCTTTGAAGGCTCATTCTGTTAATCATACTCAAAGCACTAAAGCTATGGTCCAGTGATCTGGTGTTCTTCCATTTAGCCGTGTTCAGCATATAAATTCTGCAGCATAATTGCTACTTATTGAGCAAGAGTTTCTTTTCTTTTCTGAAAATGAGAGAGGCTTGCTTTGCCTCAGGCAGGGCACTTGTAGAGTTCTGATTCCAAACTGCTTTCCTGTTATTAGTTGGAGGGTGTGGCTTCTAGTTAGGAAAGCAATGGAAATTCTTGCCTGCTTAAACTGCTTTTTTATGCTTCCTGAAGCAGTTTGCAAATGGGTAGATGGATAACCTTGAAAACTTGAATGTCCTCTGTCTTGCATAAATTGAAGCATGTGTTCTAAAAATGACCCATGATCTGTAATCTCTCAGATTTTATTTCCCTCGGATACTTAGGATGTTAACCAGCTTCAAAAATGTAATACTAAGTAAAAACAATGCGGTGGAGGGGGGAATGCTTGTTAAACATTCAAACTATAAATATATTTAAAGAACTAATACATACCAAGTATATGCATCTTCAACTTTTCCCTCAAGACTTGCCAAAAACCATATTAATAATCATAAATCATTTTTGTGTGCAGGGCAGTTACTGAGCAGTTAACTTGGCATTAGTTGTATTACAGAGGCAGAACTTTTGTCTGAAGTGCCAGCCCTTTGTGTTTGAACGTATTGGAGTTTGTGTGTTTCTCATTTGAGAATGGAGCTTGTTTTCTGTATGTGTCTGTTTTGTGTGCTTTTTATTTATCTTATAAAAAAAAAAAATACTAGCCAGTCAGTGGCTGGTTTATTAAGCGACATAACGCTTGTAGATATGATTCCTTGTTAATTTGCCAGTGCAGCTGAAAACAGAAGAGGCTGGTTTTGTATGAATAGATTAATGACACCTTAGGGAAGGAGAGGTTGGATTTCTTAGTAATTTTGCTCATACAAACCAAACCCACAAATATAGAGGGTGGAGACGAGCTTGGAGACAGTTCCCAAACTGTAGATTTGTTTGGCGTTGCTGGCACTCTACCCAGGCCCCAGGGTAATAATTTAGTGTCAACATGTACATACAGAGTTACAGGCTTATGGTACCAAGGTGATAGATGTCTTTGAAATACCTTTACCATCTGATCATATAACTTAAAGCACCAACACATAAATGCATAGGGTGGTCATTAGTGTAATCAAGAAGGTTAAGGGTCTAGGTCTCAGTTATGGAACTCCGCATTTGTGGGCCTTTCAGTATTAGCTGGGCTGCTAATGTTGGCACGGAACTTGCTCTCATATCAGTAGTTTAAGTGAAGTATGCATAACGACCTCAGACATCATACAGTGCTTCAAAGGCACTGCTGCTAACTTTAAGCCATAAAATAGGGATTTCCACATCCTGTTTGAGGTACAATCTCTGACTGAGCCATGCAGCGCCAGCAGTTAGAAGTGTAGGTTCTGCCACTGCAGTGGAGATTGAGTTACCCCACTTGGCCAGCTTCTCATTCGTTAATAGTACTTGCCTGGATTTTTGTTCAGATACTTGTATTCTGTCTCCTTCAAGACCATTGTGTTTCGGCCATGTTTAGTTATTGTTGCATCCGTGAGGATGGGCTTATGCCAATTGACAGCCACTTCAGCATGGATGTGGAGCTATCGCTGCAATGAGGTTTTGAGCATTAGGGCTGCTAGATAATACCAGATTTGAGGTGTAATATAAAATTGGTCATAGGCTCCCTGGTTAGAGTAATAGTAAGCTGAACAGGATGATAGTGTACAGCATACATAATTAACTAAGGGAACTTGCCCAGTCCTTTTTTTCATTAAAACGTGCTTTCTCCTGTCTGTAACTTGAGGAGCAGGTTTACCACTAATACAGGAAAAGAAATCTGTTGGATTATTCAAAGTCTATAAAAATAAGCTTTCAAGAGTTTTATATATTTGAAATATCATCTGTTCATTTGTTATATTGTATATAGCATGGGCCACATTTGGCACGCCAGGATTCCTACTATGGCCTATGAAACCAATTTTCTCAAGTCATGTCTACTCATCTGACATCAGGTATGACATAGGTAAAGCAGCAGCTGCTAAGGAACAGTTGGGAGCCTTGAGAATGCTCTCCCTATTGCTTCTTTTCAAATGTGGCTTGAATTTGGCACACTTTAAATTTGGTGCCACTTAAACTTGAAGTAATTAGGGATGTGGGTGGCGCTGTGGGTTAAACCACAGAGCCTAGAGCTTGCTGATCAGAAGGTTGGCGGTTCGAATACCTGCGACGGGGTGAGCTCCCGTTGCTCGGTCCTTGCTCCTGCCAACCTAGCAGTTCAAAAGCACACCAGAGGGCATGTAGATAAATAGGTACCACTCTGGTGGGAAGGTAAATGGCGTTTCCATGTGCTGCTCTGGTTCGCCAGAAGCGTCTTAGTCATGCTGGCCACATGACCCGGAAGCTGTACGCCGGCTCCCTCGGCCGGTAAAGCGAGATGAGCGCCGCAACCCCAGAGTCATCTGCGACTGGACCTAATGGTTGGGGTCCCTTTACCTTTACCTTTAAAGTTGAAGTTGATGCTGAATGCAAGATGTTTGGCCTGGAGTGGTCACACATGGGAGCTCCCTAAAGGAGCCAACCTGACGGCACAGCTTGCATATGGCACCAAATTACAAATGACTCTGAATGTAAGCCGTGCTTGCAACGGAAGAATTAGGAGTCCTGTCATTTTGCTAGCATGGTTTTCAGTTGGTGCTGTTTACATTTGGTCCCGAATGCAGACTGCGTTGCTTTGGCTGGGCCATCTGATGTCATAGGATGTTGGGTGGTTGACTGGTAGGTTGTCCCTCCCAGCTGTCAAACGTGGCATGTAGACTACTGGCCCGCAGATCAGACAAGGTTCTTCAGCCCAAGTAAAGTTCTGGAGACATAGAGCTTACTTAACTAAATAGTTTGAAATTTTAATCTGCCTTAAGCTAACAGTTATTTCTCTTTGGATCTGGGTATGTATCATATGTGGCCACTTTAGATCTTCCCATGTTCCATTCAAATCAAGGGACATGAGTACTGTGAAAACACATCATTCTGTGCTTTGATGTGTTACAAAGGAATGTCTGTTGTGCCTGGATGGATGGATGGGTGGGTAATTAACTGGTGAAAGTTTGTGTTGTAGTAATACCTGCAGTCCCTGCTAGAACATTTTTATAAAGCAATGTTCATCTAGATCAGCAAATACTGAGCTGTGAGGCTGGCTCTCCTAAGGAGGCATGGATAATTCCATGGAGAGGTACATGAACCTCATGCGGGTATTGATAAGAGTACCGTATTTTTCGCTCCATAAGGCGCACCGGACCATAAGGCGCACCTAGTTTTTAGGGGGGGAAATCAAGAAAAGAAATCTTATTTCTCCCCCAGCCCCAAAGAGTAGCTTCTCCCAGAGCTTCTGGGGCTGTCAAGGGAAGCCCGCGGTCCCCCCCCCCCAGCCCCAAAGAGCAAAGAAGCCAAGACAGTGAGCGGGATGGATCCTGCTTGCTGTCTTGGCTTCGTTTTTAGCCGCGCGCAACCTCTCCAGCCGGGAGAGGCTGCGCGCGGGTTTGGCAGAAGCCAAGTTAGCAAGCGGGATGGATCCCGCTTGCTGTCTTGGCTTCCTTTTTAGCTGGGGGCGGGGAAGCCCGAGCTTCCCCAGCCCCCAAAACAGGTCAGGGAGCGGCAGCAAGGTTGCCCGCAGCCTTGCCTCCGCTCCCGGAGCTTGCAGGGCTGGCGGGGGAAGCCCGGGTCCCCCCCCCCCGCCCCAGGGACCACATATTCGCTCCATAAGACGCACAGACATTTCCCCTTAGTTTTTAAGAGGAAAAAAGTGTTTCTTATGGAGCGAAAAATACAGTATGTTGTTAGAAGCTGTGCCTAGCTTCTTGTGCTTGATAGTAGATGGGATGCTCTAGACCAGTAATTGCAACACGCACAGAGGCTTGTGACTAATGAATTTATTATGGCATAAGCAATCATGGACAAGAGCCCATTTCATCAGATGTGTTCATGTTCGGACACTTGCAAGCCCCCCCCCCCCCCCCCAAATACCCTGGATGGTAGTATTCATTTTCTAGCATTCCTCCCTGTTTGCCTGATCTTGCTTTAGCTTTTATATTGCTGCCTCGGAGTATAATAGAGGAATGGGCATTGCAAGCCAACCCATCTGCTTTTGCTTGTCCTGCGTTTCTGGAGGTGGCAATGGATGCGTTCCAAAAGTGCAGTCCTACACAGCTATTAAGAAATAAGCCTTATTTAGTTCAAGGGGACTTGCTCCTGGGTAAATATATATCAGATTGCAGCCTTATATACCTTCTGTAGAAAAAGTGGATAGATAAACCTTTTCTCATTCACAGTGTAAGAATATTGGAATTCATCCTGCTGGGCAGTAGA